>NC_058405.1:27489727-27529400 GCF_002201575.2 Neomonachus schauinslandi | reverse complement strand
ATTCAGGATTTAGATTATAATGACCATGGAATCATGGTGATGAGACTTAAGATATACTGTAGCTGTTTTTATTTCCCAGAAGGAGTTGTTAAATGTCTTACTAACTTCTTTTTATTTTGTTTTATGTATATGTATTCCTAATTGAAGCCCCAAATATCCATCAAATGGGTCTAAGTGACATGTTCGTATTTTTGAAGAAATCTCTCCTGGAGCTTGCTGACGTGCTTAAATCCAGGCAAGCTGCCCTCTGTGCTTGGTGCACAACTCTTCTCCTCTGACCTCCGCCTCCAGCATTATTGTACATATTTTCTCTGCCTCTTTCTTATGTTGATCTTCTGTTTTCTGTACCACATGTCTTTGTATTTTCTTTTGGTAGAGCATATTTTCCAGTAATTTTCTAAGCATGAGTTCATGGAGGTAAACTGTTGATACTTACCTAGCTAATGAATTTTATATTCCACCCTTACACTAGTCGATAGTTTTGCAGGATAGGAATTTTATATCAGAAAAAAATTCTCTTTAGGAAATGGACTTAGTGCTAGGCTATGCTAAATAAAGTTGAGATGACAGAAATTTGTCTGCATAACGTAGGAGGAGGAATCCAAAATCATACAGAGATAAGAATGTGGGAGTAATTTATGTTCACTTGTCCCAAGAGAGCCAGGAGACATTACCTTCATTCAACTTTAGATATAAATTAGTGAGAAGAAAACAAGAATCTTTGAAGAGCACTGTGGATGATATTCTCTGGTGATATATAGCTGGGGGTGTGCAATCCTCAATTCTCTCTCTCTCTCTTCCCCTGTGTTGCATTTCTGTTATTATAGTTACAACACAATTTTACTTAGATCAGTATTCAGGATTTAGATTATAATGACCATGGAATCATGGTGATGAGACTTAAGATATACTGTAGCTGTTTTTATTTCCCAGAAGGAGTTGTTAAATGTCTTACTAACTTCTTTTTATAATGTCCGTTTGACATTATCAATGGAATGGGCTTCCCTGATTTTAGTGCAGATGTTGAGATTCCATCATAATCGAGGCCAAACAGAATTACTTATATGACAGAGGCAAGGTGAATATAGTTACTCTATTAGCTGGTCAGGCCGACAGTGATCTTTGGTGTTGACTAAGTGATCATGTAGTCCTGAGATCAAAATAGATCGTCATGGCACTGAAATCCTACTTAATTTCTATTAAAACAATATAAAACCCTAGGTTTGCTGAGTAGAAGCAAGGCTTTCAGCCTTGAGTCAAGTCATGGTCAGGTGGATGTTAGGGATAAGTAAAATGCTTTTCAAAGATCATTTCATTTTGGATTCAATGAGTCCCCAAACCTATACTATGATTAATTCCTTAGTTCCTGTGTGGATAATTTGATGAGATAGATTCAGAAAGTGGCAGATTCCCTAATCTTTCCCTGACACACACTGTTAAGACTACTATAATGGCAATGGCATGGTGGAGTCTGTAGAGGCTGCCCCTAACAAAATGCTAAGGCAAAAGCAATGCCACATCACTGGGGGATTTTCAGAAATGAGAGCCACCATCAAGAACTAAGCCACACAGTGATGATTTCTAAGGCATCTTCATTAAACTTCCCTGTTTGGTCTGTGTAGAAGACAGGTAGGTGGATTTTAGGGATGAAAATGAATTACAGTACTTGTAAGTATCTCATGACTCCATTCAGTGGCTGTTTCATATGGTTCTCTTTAGTGGGGCAAATCAATACACACCTAGAAGCTGACTTTCTCTGTAGCTATTGATATAACATTTTTTTGGGTGGCACTGGACGAGGGAGAGGTCTCTATTCCAATAAGCAGAGCTCACCAGAGTAAATCTGCTTTCATTTGGTGGAGATAAATGTAAACCTTCACCTTTATCTTTGGTAATTCTCTAGCTCCATGCCATAATTTAGTCCTCAGGGATTTTTATTACCTTATCATCCCTTAAGGTATCACCAGATCTTTTTTTTTTATTATCCCATCATCTTTTAGGATATAATGCTTGTAGATTATCTCAATCATGCTACTAGGGCCATGTAGTAGTAAAATAAATGTTTTAGTAATACCTGCACTTGAAAGAGAATGAAGGATAGATCGCACAAAGTTCAAAGATCTGCAACTTAAAATTTCTGGGGGTCCAGTGGTCTGGAGTTTGTTTAGATATCTCCTCCAAAGTGAAAGCTTACTAGGGGCCCTCTTTATCCTAAACTAATAAGAAGAGATGCAATAGTTTGTGGACTTGTTTAGATTTTGGATTAATATATAACACATGTGGATATGTAGCTCTGACATGTTTATCAAGCGAACTGCTTACAAAACTGTTTACAAATAGTGGGGCCAGAGCAAGAGAAGGCATTCCAGCAGATGTAGGCTGTAGTACAAGAAGTTCTTTGCCTTGACCCTTATGAAGCAACAGATCCAGCGTTTGTGATATCTTTGGTAGACTGATGTGTTATATAAAGCACATACAAGTCCAAATAAGAAAACTACAATAAAAGCCACTAAGGTTTTATTGCTACATCTTCTTCAGCTAACTGTTATTAGCTTGTTACTGGTCTAAGGTAGATACTGCAGGCAGGTAACTGCAACCTGAGCTACTAAAATGAGCTATTCCTATGTTGTTCTCCAAGCACTAAGGTGGGTATGTTGAAGAGTTCTCCACCAACAAACAGAAGTGATAAATACAAACTCAAGATTTATCAGGTTCCGAAAACACAGGAAAGTTGCATGATCCCTGATGCTCTTATGGCTCGGCTTATGACCCTCTAGAATGGCCTTGCAGGGGTGTTCCAACGAACAGTTGACTTAGGGGGAAGGTAAATTTGAGTCTGCTCTAAAGATGATAAATAAATTGCTGGCCCCAAATGGCAGAGGACTAGTTTACTGTATGGCCCATCTGAGGGGCAGCTTTGAGGGGAAAACAAAAGTCTCTTGGTGAGAGAACAGTCAGTCACCACCAGGTCACACAGAGTAGCTGATGACTACATTGACCAGTCAGGGATTTAGAAAGAAAAAGCAAGAAGACTGGTGACAGATTGGCTTGGGGAAGAGAAATATAGATGGGCCTCTTGCTGTGGGTCCAAAATATGAGAACACTTGTGTCCTGGGTGAAAACTCACCAGAAGGACCCTTCTGTGGAGGAGCCTCTCAATTATCAGTTAGATAAGATTACCCTGTTGATGTCAATCACATCTTTCCTCACCGAATCCAGTGCTTGCTTTATGGGCTCATTATGAAGTCGCTATAATAACAGATACTGAGGTCAAGCATGGACTCAACAATATGGAATTTCCCTCACTGCCACTGATCTGACTGCACTGCAACTGGGAGTCCAGCCTGTCAGAAAAGCAACAGAGCTTGATCCCTTACTATGTTATCGTCTTCTGGAGAGACTAACCTATCTTTGGCAAATTGATTAACTGTTTTAAGGAGTACTCAAAAACATCATCATGAAAAAAGGACTTGGGAAAATATTAAGCCAAGTCAGAATTGAAAGCTTAGCTTTGCCTTAATAGGGATTTCATAATTACATTAATTTCTTCCCTACTAGGTATAGTTTTTTTTTTCTTCTAAGTGATTAAAAAACACACAGGTGTAGAAAATACTGTTAATAATGTTATGAGACCAATTAGAAGAAAAAAGTGATCTAAATTTAGAGATGATACTTTATAACCTGCATTATCCAGAAAAAAAAAAAAGAATATTTATTTGAAATCATTTGGCTTTTTTTTTCTTTCATTACACCCAGATTGCTTTTAATGTTGATTAATTTGACATTATCATTGAACAAAAAGTCCATTTACTGATGCTATTATTTTTGTTTCCCTTTCTATGGCAATAATTGTGGTTTTTAAAGGGTGATACATAACTTCAACATCTTATCACTGATGATGAGATTTGGTCTAGGAAATTTCCTTGCAAAAGAACGCTTCTCTCATTTTAAGTTGGAGAAAAACTGCTAGCTTTTTGGCCATTAAAAACACATGTTGAATCATTTTTCTGTAGCTAAACTTTCAGTTAATAAACAGCAGGAGCTCATGGAGATTAAATTTCAGAAATAATTATTGCATAGTAATTTAGAAATTATTTGTTATTAACGTTTGTTAGCAATTTTGAAGTAAAATTTATTCAAACTGAGGGAGATTTACACTAAGAACTTGTTAAAAACAATTTAATGAAAAAGGCATGAACAATAAATTTAGGAAAAAATTTAATTTTAAAATGAAAAGAGCTGTGATGGTTTATAATTCTTACATCCCTGAAGAGTCTCCCTATTGTCTTTTTTCTGGCACTTACTCCATAAATAAAAAGGGAAGAATTAAGTTTCTTTTTAATGATATAATATATAAGCACTATTTTAGTTACATACAGAAAAAATTCTTAGGTGTGTTTTTAAAAACAGTGAAGCCAGCCAATATTGATAATTTGTTTACTAGGTGAATGTCTCCCTATGGGGCTAACATTAAAATAATCATAGTTTCTGCTGTTTAAAAAATTCTTGAGGTAATTAAGTAAATGAGATTTAAATATATGTAGCTAAATAAAATTTAAATAAGCTTCAGAGAGGTATAGAGAAGATATCAAAGATAGTCAATATATAAGTCAAACACATTTTTTATATAATAATTGCTGTAGGAATTCAGAGAAGGGACAGATCACTTCAGATCGGCTTGGTCCAGAATGGTGCACTTTTCAATAGGAAATCTATCTCATTCTGAATGTGTTTTCCTGGTCTAGAATGGGTAAAGAGGCAGATAGCAACAGGCTGTTTTAAAACTTCTTGGAAACTTCATTTTTAAAATATCAATGTTAACTAGAAATGTAAAATGGGCACTCAGACATTAAAAGTACTAAGATTTCAGTTGCCATCAATTCAAAGAAAGAGGTGAGATCTGAACTGTGTAGAAAGCAAAAGAAGGGCGCCTGGGTGGCTCAGTTGGTTAGGCGACTGCCTTCGGCTCAGGTCATGATCCTGGAGTCCCGGGATCGAGTCCCGCATCAGGCTCCCTGCTCAGCGGGGGGTCTGCTTCTCCCTCTGACCCTCTTCCCTCTTGTGCTGTCTCTCATTCTCTCTCTCAAATAAAAAAAAAAAAAAGAAGGAAAAAAAAAGAAAGCAAAAGAAGATTTAGATCAATAGAGAGGAACATCTCTCCCTATCATGCATTTGGGGCATGTGTAACAACAACAACAACAACAACAAAAATACCCTCTTATATCATGGGGGCAAATATGTTGGTTGAAGCAGTGACATCATATAAGGAAAGAGTTGACAATGAGCTCACGGGAACTTGGGATGTTTGTTGGGGTCAACAACAAAACATCTTGAACACCCAGAATAAGGGTGTTCAGAATAGTATCAGGTATGAAGGACCATGGATCAGATTTGGAAGAAATCAATGACATGGAAGAAAAACAAAAAAGCAAGATAATAAAGAATGGTAATTTCTCATGCCTTCCTGACAAATGAGCGTCACTCTTCAAGATGCATCTTCGTGTGGCAGGTCCATCCTAAATAAACTCACAAAGGCCTGTCATTGTAATAGGACCATTCAAAGCCAGGTTTTTTTGGGGGGGGAGGGGTGATGGGTAAATAAAATGAAATGGTAAATTGTTGTGTGTGTGAATTTTGTATACTCTAATGTTTCATGGATATCTGAAATGCCAAAATCAGAGGTTCCATTTATAAAATGAAAATGCAAAGGTATTCAAGAAGGGTTATCCATTCAGACATATCTGTCACTTATACCTCAGCATGAATGCTCTCTCTAAAACTTTCCCCAAAGAGTAAGAGTAGACAGTATGGAAGAGAAGTCATGGAACAAACACAGCTAGATGTAGCAAATAAAAGTCTGCTCAATCTTCTACCAATTCCATGTGGGTACACGAGAAGGGATGCTAGTGTGGGAGATGAAATATAAAAGACTGTCTTCTGGTTCCAGCCATACTACCTCAGTATCATCTAGAGCCAGCCAATTACCAGTCTGTTTCCCCAAAATTGCCTTGTTGGACAAAATTGCTTTTCTTATTTTAACAAATATGTAATGGGATAATCAGTTGAGTGATTTCAGTATTAAACTAATCAGCTACCTGCTCTCTGAAATGGAGGTCTTGGAGAATTGCCAGAAAGAAGAACAATTTTCATTTTATTACCATATTTTCTCTCTCACTTAGTCATCTTTATATGGGGAGGGCTGCCAATTCTTTCCAGTTTCCTGGTCTAAATGTCACTATCAGGGTATAGTATAGCATATTTTGAATATAGTCTTGAATTCTATTTAAAGATTTAACTCACTTTTCATTGGGAAAGCTAGGCATCTTGTTTTAAATGTGCTTTCCTTGGATAGAATAAATAGGCAGAAAATTATGTGTGAGTTCTGAAACTTCTTGAGTAAAGATATTTGAAATATTCATTTTTGAAATGTCATTGTTATCTGAAAACAAAAAATGGTCACTAAGGTGTTAAAGTACAAGGATTTCAATTATTAATTCAAAAATACAGCTCTTAGTCAAGGTCTGGAATGATTTATGTAACTATTTTAAAAAATTACACATGGTTTTATTTTGTTAGTTCCTGCTTGTTATGAATTTGATTTTGCCCATGTTTGGTCAAGTTGATAAGTTTCTAAGAATTCTTCGACATTCCAGGCTTATTGTTTGTTAGGGGTCTGCCAAGTCACTGAGCACATAAGGCTGCTCATGGCAAAGTGTCTGCTTCAATATTTAGCATCAGATTCTCAAATGGACCAGAAGGACCAGCTGGAGAACACAAGATACTTGGCAGATAGTTCAACCAGAATTGTAAGGTATATGTGAAAACAAGTATAAAAACTTGACCGGGTGTAAGATGATCAGCAATGAGGTCATTAACTGATACAGGTATGATTTAAGTAAGGCCTGAGTGAAAACCTGTATCAGATTTTTATGGCCACAAGAGTGCACCATAAAAATAATAACTATTTTTTTTTAGCTTACGGGCCTGTGGGTCAATGATTTAGTCTGCAAGGGCAGGCCCCCTACTCTGGTGGGCCTGTAGGCCAGAGCATTGAGTCAAAGAGCATAGTTCTTGAGCCTAAGGTCTACTGGAACTTCCCCTGTCAGATTTGGGATTTGCTCAATAACATCACTCCTTTCTTATTTTCTAATTCTCCCTTTTGGAATGGAAATGTCTGTCTTATCACCTGCTCTATCATTTGTTATGGTTGTTTGATTTCACAGTTTACTGCTAAAGAGCAGTTTGCCCCAGGATAAATTATATCTTAAATCTTAAACTGTCTCTTATTTAGATGATATTTAGATGGGACTTGGGACTTAAACTTTAGAGTTGATGCTGGAATGAGTTATGGCTTTGGGGACTATTCCAATGGAATGAATGTATTATGCATTCAAGAGGGACATGAATTTGAGGGGGGGGGCAGAGGCAGAATGCCATGCATGAATATTTATGTCCTCCCCAATTTATATGTTGAAATCTAACCCCCAATGTCATGGTGTAAGGATGTGGGGCTTTGGGAAAGTGATTAAGTCATGGTGGGTGGGTGGAATTGTCATGAGTAGGATTAGTGCCCTTATAAAAGACACCTCTCAGAGAGCTCTCTTCTGTCTTGAGTACCATGTGAGGGCAAACAAAAAGATGGCCATCTGTGAATCAAGAAGCTGGCTCTCACTAGACACTGAATCTGCTGGCGTCTTGATCTTGGATTCCTAACCTCCAGAACCATGAAAAATGAAAGTTTGTTGTTTATGAGCCACCCAGTCTATGGTATTTTGTTAAAGCAGCCCAAGCTAATAAGAATAATAAGGTATTTATAAAGAATGTTAAAAAATCAAGTTAATAAAAATACGTTGGTCATTACAAATGGTCTTGTTTAAAGGGAAAAAGAATAAAAAATTGAACTTTCAGGAAAAGTCACCAACCACAGTGGTCAAAAATGCCTTATATCCTTTATTGTATTGGTAAAGATGACCAATCACAATCATTTTCAAAAAGTTTTTATTGGGATTGTAATGGCAGTATATTTGAGAGATTAATTTTTCAAAAAAATGTTTATTGTACTTTGAATAATATTGTAGCTTTTATGTACTAAGCAGTGCTAGGCACGGAGTTTATGAAGTCGAATGAGGTGACAGGGAAGGGACCTGTCAGTGACACGAATTAATGAAGTGTTAGTTATTTCCAGGGGATATGCTGTTTCCCCCTCCTCTTCACTTCTACTAACATGTAATTTCTCCCTAATAGCACACAGCCTCCCTCACTATGGTGTTTTGGAGGGCAGAAGGTATTTCTGACCAGTGCGGTGATCATAAAGCACTACCTGAAACAAATATAATTATATATCCCAGAAGATCTTTTCCCCTAAAAGCCCACATATATTTCTTTCCATTTCAAGTAAGGAAGTCTATAGAGCAAAGAAAGCAACCTGGAAGTGAATCCATCAACCAGCTATTTATTTATCTGATCTTGCTAGTTGCTATTCCTTTTACTGACTCATCTATGTTCCTAACTAGATTTATGTAGTTAAAGGATCAAGAATCTATGTGGATGGCTTATTTTAGCCATTGCAATTTTTCAGTTCTTTAGCTCCTATTATTTTATGCTGATTTATATCAGTTTATGAAGTTATTTGGTGAATTCTAACACTGCAGGCCTCTTTGAACACAGAAAGCTGTTGTCTTTAGTAGATATTTCATTTCTAATATAATATGTAAACAAAATCTTTATTTTTGGCTTTTTAAGCAGTGCTATTACAAATTGCAGCTTGTATTTCTGATGCTTTTCCCCAAATAAATCTTTGAAAATAAATCAGTGTGCTATTTCCCTAGCTTACATCATACAACCCTGACATTTGAATCATTGCAAAAATGTGTCTTGGAAATATTTCCAGTGTCTTTTTAGTCAAAGTTTCATAACCTAATCCGTACATGGGCAATTGCTAACTTCTTTGCATCTTTTCCTGTTTATAATTCTATAAATATATTTTAAGAGTCTATGGTCTGCTCTCATATCAAATGAGAGAAAGAAGTAAACATGCTTGAACACATAAAGATTCAGGGTTGTAAATATGCTACAGAATACTTTGATTATTGTGTGCCTGAGGATCTTTCTTTTCCTCTTTGGGGTCTTTTGGGAAATTAGTGGACACCAGATAGCACCAAACAGAGCTTTTTCTTCCCCTTTTTCATACTACATTTTCCCTCTTTTCCCTTTTAAGCATTAAATTTTCTACCTAGGAGCTTCTATTTTTTTAAATACTTCAAGTTTTTATTTAAATTTTAGTTAGTTAACGTGTGGTGTAATATTAGTTTCAGGAGTAGAATTTAGTGATTCATCACTTATATAAAACACCCAGTGCCCACTCCAACAAGTGCCCTCCTTGATACCCATCACCCATTTCGCCCATCCCCTGCCCACTTCCCTTCCAGCAACCCTCAGTTTGTTCTCTATTGTTAAGAGTCTCTTATGGTTTTCCTCCCTCTCTCTTTTTCCCCCTTTCTCCTATATTCATCTGTTTTATTACTTAAATTCCACATATGAGTGAGATAATACAGTATTTGTCTTTCTCTGACTGACTTATTTTGCCTAGCATAGTACACTCTAGCTCCATCCATGTCATTGAAAACAGCAAGATTTCATTTCTTTTTTGATGGCTGAGTAATATTCCATTGTATATATATATATATATATATATATATATAAATACACTACCTCTTCTTTATCCATTCATCAGTTGATGGATATTTGGGCTCTTTCCATAATTTGGCTATTGTTGATAATGCTGCTATAAACATCAGGGTGCATGTACCCCTTCAAATCAGTATTTTTGTACCATTTGGGTAAATAACTAGCAGTGCAATTGCTGGGTCTAATGTAGTTCTAGTTTTAACTTTTTAAGGAGACTTCATAGGAAACAGGAAAACCTCCTGTTTTCCAGAGTGGCTGCACCAGTTTGCATTCCCACCAACAGTGTAAGAGGGCTCCCCAGCTTCTAATTCTCCTTCTCACCAATCTATAGCTAGTATAATTTGGGAATCCTGTTTTTTGCTCTTTTGACTCTATTCCATATTTTGCTCATCTTACCTTTCTTCATCAAGGTCTTTAGTGCCAACGTTTTATTCTGATTTGTCTTCTCATGTCCAGTCTTTTTCCGTTGTCACTGCAAGTGTTTTCTCATCTATTCTCTTCCTTGGTATTTCTCTATAGAATCATCATAGCATAAATTTGAAATACAAAGTAACTATTATTCTCATATTAGGTGTTACATATAAAAAGGACTTAAGGACAATGACTTGGGTGGTGTCACAGTCCATGACAGGCCCGGGGCAGGGTTTAGAGTTCAAGTCCAACACTTAGTCTATGGCTGTCCTACCTAGCCTGTAGTTTCCTTTTCTATGAAAGAGTGAGCCGTGACATTTTGACCCCCAACTTTAATTTATTTTACCTTTGTATATATATATTCATAATAGTAACCTCCAACCACATATTTAGTAAAATGTTAAAAAAATTTTTTAGGGTTTCCCATTTTAAATAGTATTTTACCACATGACACTTCTCCAAAGAGAGCAAAAGAAGCCAAAGTATACTGGGGCAGGCCTGCTTGCCTCTGCAAATTTCTGCAAATTAGACAGATGATGTGCATAACCTCAGAGTATCTTTTTTAAGAAGTAGCGTATCACAACTGATTATTAGTCTTCAGACATACAGTCTTCCTAGGAATCAAATTGCTCCCAATTTGTTGGATTTTATTCTTTCAGTAATCAAGAATGTTCTCTTTTTTTGTCCCCCAGAATCATCTGATGCTGAGTAAATCTTGAAGGGTTATCACTGGATTTTGATGGAATTAGAAGCTCACTGATTTATTCATAAAGCCTCAGACAAGTTTAAAAATAGTACATACTTGGTTAGTGAAACTGTATCAAGGGAAGGGCATATGGTTATATCAGTTAGTGTGTTTTATGAACAGTATTCATGTATAAATAGTTTTCATTTAACAAGGGGTTATAATCTCTATACATGCAGATAATCCTGAACCAGGCACATTTTGAGCATTATGTTTCCCCTCTTGGAGAATATAATGTCACATGAAACCATGGGAACAAAATAGAATTGACTTATTTTAGGCAGCTAATTCCTTAATATATTCCTGATGTTTGATTTCTAGAAAGTCATTAAGCTGTCTGGACAGAATCTGATTACTGATCACCTGTATTTTGGGGGATTGACTTCTTTATTTTAACCAAAAAAAAGGTGATTCTCCCTTTTCTCTTGAGACATTGTAAGAAAGATACCATTGCAAGTATAAGGGAGGATGATTTTCAAACTAAGTTTTGCTCTTTTTTTGACTACAATCAAACTGACAAATGATTTATTTGAGGTGGTGGAGTTTGTGGCCATTGAAAAAAACTGTCCTGCATTACTGCCCCAATCCAGGCGGCTGGCTTTTCCCTGTCCCACAGAACCTTTGGCACTACTGGTCCTTTTTTCCTTTTCTAAGGCATTCTGGGTCCACCACACCTAATTTGTTTCAGGTTCAAAAATTAAATGTATTTACAAATCTAGCTAATGTTCTGAAATTGTTGTGTACGTGTGTGTATTGTTATGCATGCATATGTGTGTGTGTATATCACTCATTGACTAATTTTTCTGTGGTCTTGGCACAGATCTTCTAAGTAACAAAGTCATACATTCTAGGTAATTCTGTGGATCCATGTTTCTGGCACAGATGAATAGCTGTTGGCTTTTGAAGAGGACAAACCTGGGCTTAAATCCCATCTCCAGCACTTAAAATTAGATATCTTTAGGTAAATGATGGTTAATTTTCTGTGTCAACTTCACTGGGTCATAAGGCACCCATATATTTGATCAAATACTATTCTGGATGTTTCTGTGAGAGTATTTTTGGATGAGTTTGACATTTAAATCAATAGACTGAGTAAAGCAGATTGCCATCTTGAATCTGGGTGGGCCTCATCAAATCAGCTGAAGGCCTGAATAAACAAAAAGCTGACTTTCCCCTGAAGAAGGAATTCCTTCTGCTTGACTGCCTTAGGGCCAGGACATTGGTTTTCTTCTGCCTTCAGTCTTGACCTGAAACATTGGTTCTTCTTGGGTCTCAACCTGCAGGCCTTCGGACCAGAATTATGTTATAGGCTGACTTGGGTCTCCAAGTGGCTGACTGCAGATCTTGGGACTTGTCAACTTCCATAATCATGTGAGGTAATTCTTTATAATAAACCTCTTTCCATACATATTCTTTTATGTAGGAGATATATATATATATATATATATATATATATATATATATATATATATGTATCCTGGAGAACTCTGACTCATGTGGCAGGTTACCCAATCTTTTGCAACCTTGATTTTGTTACATATCAAAGAGGGATAATATTACCCACTTTAGGGGCGTCTGGGTGGCTCAGTCGTTAAGTGTCTGCCTTCAGCTCAGGTCATGATTCCGGAGTCCTGGGATCGAGCCCCGCATCGGGCTCCCTGCTCGGCGGGAAGCCTGCTTCTCCCTCTCTCACTACCCCTGCTTGTGTTCCTTCTCTCACTGTGTCTCTCTCTATCAAATAAATAAAATCTTAAAAAAAAAAATATTACCCATTTTATGAGGTTGTTGTAAGGTTAATGAGATCAGGATGGCAAAGTAGCTTGCACAAAGTAGGTATTTATTAAACAGTAATTGTGTTATTGTAATGATTATTTTTCACAGCACAGAACCTTTCTTAAGGCCCCAATCTTGAAGGAAACAGTTCTAGCTCGTCCTCATTTTTTCTTCCTTCAATTTTTCCTTCCAACTGCAGGAAGATAAAGCTTCCTGCAGTTAACTTCCTTTTGAATTCTGGCAGAATATTGTTTATATTCTGCTGTCACCTCCTTCAAAATTCCTGGCGCCCCCAAAAAAATTCCTGGCTGAAATTTTTTCTTACAAAATTCTCTAATTCAGCAAAGCAGCTAATGATCCATTGGTAATACTCTTGATTCCCATTTTCTGTCCCTAGTCTCCAACTTGTTTTGACCCTACCACTCAGGATTAAGGTACCTGGACTTACCTGTATGTAGCAGACATTCCTTGGGTATGGACAGCAGAAGAAGTTGCCGTGAAAATTTGGGCCTTTCTGGTTTGAGGTCAGGATCTAGGAATGTTGTTGGAAGATGTAGGTTGGGTAAGAGATTTTGGGTCAGATGTGTCATGTCCAATACTCAAAGTAGAGGGCTATGCTCTTTAAGTCCCTCTGAGGTATGCTCTTTTTCTTCTTAAATTTTACTTCTCTCCCCTCCCTGGTCACCCCTTCCTCATCCCTCTAGATACATGCTATTATGTGATTCAGATAGAATAGGCTATGAATAATCACAGTGAGGAGACAGAGGGGAGATTAAGCCAGAGAGATACAGGGCAATGCAAACTTGTCAAATTAATGTGGGCAAAAACTATAGCTGAAGTAGAGGATACTTTCATACATCAAAAAAGTGTGTATTGCTATCTCTATATCTATATATCAATTTGAAGAGCAAACCAACATTAGAGATTGGGCTCTGTGGCCAAATAGAGGCAGTAGGCAAGAAGTACTAAAGATTGTTTGTAGGAATCCAGAATGGCTAAGAGGAAGCAGTGAGAACCATAGTCCAGCTATGGCAAGATTGGGTTAAACCGTGGGTAAAGCCCTGAAGGATGATAGGCTGGCAAGCTTGCAAATTATCACAGCCAGGTGAGGAGATACCTCATTGTGGTTTTGATTTGCATTTCCCTGATGATTAGTGATGTTGAGCACCTTTTTATGTACCTGTCAGCCATTTGTGTGTCTTCTTTGGAAAAATGTCAGTTCCTTTGCCCATTTTTAATAAGATGATGATGATGATGATGATGATGATGATGATGATTATTTTGCTTTGGGGTTGTATGAATTCCTTATATATTTTGGATATTAGCCCTCTATCAGATATATGCTTGTAATTATTTTCTCCCATTCCATAGGTTCTTTTTTTATTTGGTGATTGTTTCTTATGCTGTGAAGAGGCTTTTAGTTTGGTGTAGTCCCATTTGTTGATTTTTGCTTTTCTTGCTTGTGCTTTTGGTATCATTAAAAAAAAAAACAACATTGCCAAGACCAATGTCAAGGAGCATTTTCACTATGGCTTCTTCAAGGATTTTTCTGGTTTCAGGCCTTATGCTTAAATCTTGAATCCATTTTGAGTTAATTTTGTGAGTGGTGAGAGATAGAGGTCTAATTTCATTTTTATGCATGGGTTTATCCATTTTTTCCAACATCATGTATTGATGAGACCATCCTTTCCCCATGGAGTATTCTTGGCTCCCTTGTCAAATATCAGCTTTTGACATGCAGTGTTTATTTCTGGACTCTCCATTCTTTTCCTTTGGTCTCTGTGTTTCTGTTTTTATGCCAGTACTATACAGTTTTGATTACTATGGCTTTGAAATTAGGAAGTGTTTTTTTTGGGGGGAGGTCTAATTTATTTATTTATTTATTTATTATTATGTCATGTTAATCACCATACATTACATCATTAGTTTTTGATGTAGTGTTCCATCATTCATTGTTTGTGTATAACACCCAGTGCTCCATTCCATATGTGCCCTCTTTAATACCCATCACCAGGCTAACCCATCCCCCCCACCCCCCTCCCCTCTAGAACCCTCAGTTTGTTTCTCAGAGTCCATAGTCTTTCATGGTTCATCTCCCCCTCTATTTTCCCCCCCTTCATTTTCCCCTTCCTACTATCTTCTTCTTCTTCTTCTTTTTTTTTTTTTAACATATAATGTATTATTTGTTTCAGAGGTACAGGAAATTAGGAAGTGTGATGTTTCCAGCTTTGTTCTTCTTTCTCAGAATTGTAGGAAGATGTTAGTCAAAAGGTACAAACTTGCAGTTAGAAGATGAATAAATTCTGGTTTGTGATTATAGTTAACAACACTATATTGCATACTTCAAAGTTACTAAGAGACTAGATTCTAAATGTTCTTACCACAAAAAAGAAATGAAAATTATATGAAATGATGGTGTTAGCAATGTTACAGTGGTAATTATATATATTGCAATATATGTGTTTGAAATCAACATGTTATACACCTTAAGCTACTCAATGCTCTATGCCAATTATATCTCAATAAAAAGAAAAATTGTCACAGCCAGAGTATGATGGACCATGGGTACTCAGGCATCGACTACTTGTCCCCTTCCTTGGTGGATGCACCTACTTAGTGAGGGTGGAGATGGTTGACTGTTATGTGTGGGGACCAACCAGTTTTTCTGGATCACACAGCTAGCCAGAAAATTAGAATTTGATCCCAGCACTTTCAAACACCAGCTGCTCCGCAGAGCAAGCTTTTCACCACATCCCACATTCCTATAGCACACACTTTCTGAGGAATCTTCAGGAAAGAGGAGATACTTGAGCTAACTTTTGAATGGCATTCTCAGCAAAGGGCTCTAAATAGGAGAGCACAGGATGTTTAGAGAAGTTAGAGCATAAGGTGTCTGAGTGTAGGCACAAAGTGGTCATGATCATGGAAAAGGAGCTTTGAAAAGAGTGCAAATTCAAGCTAATAAATAGAAGTATTACCCTGGAGTCCTGGAGTTATCCAGGAGATCATTAGAATATGTTAAGCAGAATGACATGAGGAGATTTGTAGATTTGTGTTTGAATGAGTAGCAAGTGAAATTGAAGGAAATTAAGCTGGAAACTAGTAGATCAATTAGGAAATATTTCAATAAATGGTAAGAAATGGTAACAAATCCAATTTAGGAAATGTTTGTGATGGAGAATGGGAACAGGGGGTAGCTTTGACAGATATTAAGGACGTTCAGTGTAGGGCCAGTAAATGAGAGGGAAGAGTCATTAAATGAGATAATTAATACAGGAAGAGAAGTAGCTTCTGCTACCAAAGGTTCTTCAGTTGGCCTGAGACACTGCTGTATCAGGAGAGTTTTGGCAGATACTGT
Source organism: Neomonachus schauinslandi (assembly GCF_002201575.2). Lineage (NCBI taxonomy): Eukaryota > Metazoa > Chordata > Mammalia > Carnivora > Phocidae > Neomonachus > Neomonachus schauinslandi. The sequence goes on along the minus strand of NC_058405.1, from coordinate 27,513,426 downwards.
GCACCTTAGAACTTAGCTTGCTTCATAGATTTCTAGAAGAAATTCAGTTCTTGGCCTTCCTAATCTGTGAAGTAGAGGGATACCATCAGATCATATTGAATAAGGGTGTATTTGCCTTTGTAATCCTCTTGCACTTGAATTATAGTCTCTGAGTCAATGCCAGATACAGAGAGAGTTGAACTCTAAAGCTATATTTAGTTCAAATTCATTGTTTTACAATGGGTCATTTTTTTTCTGATATTGAAGATGAGAGCTTCATTTAAAAATATTATGCTAATCAAATACACAGACCATTCCAGCATATTGTGGTGTACCTTTTCTATTTACATGTTCTATACAAGTTCTTTAAGAAAACAGTTCCATCTGCCATGATACACCCAGGAAAACTAATTATTTTTGTAGGTGTTGAAATGAATATATATTTAGTTTTATCTTTGTATGTGTTTACAATTAAATGTTATTGAGCATTAAGAAATAAAACCCTTTATGACCCTTTTTCTAAAATATAATGCAGCATGATATCAAACTTAATACCCTAATTGCAAACTAACAAGAGATGCTTTTACAATTACTTCAATATTTGCAAGGTTATGACTCACAAACAAATTACTTTCACAGTTGGGTTGTATTTATACAAGACAAGGTATGAATTTTAAAAATGGATCAACAAGATGGGACAGATTTAGATGTGGACATATTTGTGTAACATATTTAAATATGGGAGAAGAGAAGCAGAAAAACAAATACCTCTTTTGGCATGTTCAATACTTAAAGAAGAATTTGTGCACTATTGTATTAATAAATATTTATGAAGATTGAATGAAAATTGGCATCAGGAAGGATCCTGGTAAAAAATCCTTTAGTTAGAGTAAATTGAAGGCTAGTGACACCTTAAAGCCTTAAGATAATATGGAATAATGCCACTTGCAAATCCTTCATTTGCAACACATGGAATGTAAACTCATTCCAAATGGCAGGCCACTCAAAAGTGGCAAATGAAATTAAACCAGTAATGGTAGTATGAATCTGTAAAAAAAAAAAAAAGAAATAGACAATCCAAGAAATTAAAATGGAATATTATTGTTACACACCTAGTAATACACCACGCTCACAGGTGATGCTCTAGCTCATTCTGCTAATTGGCAGTCATGCTTTTCATCTTATGATATTTCCTCTTTGCATATGTAACTCTGCTATTGTTATGCATTTTACCCACATCTGACTTCTGTATCCCTCAGATAGATTGTAAGGGTAGATACGATGTCTAATGCACTTCTTACATACAATAGGCTCTCTAAAAGGTTGACAAGGTCTTAAATAACTCTTCTCAGAACACTTAACAAGGGTCAAAAACCTGAGTCTTCTCTATGGTTCTGAAACCATACCAGTGTCTTTTAATCAACTCTGCCCATGGGTAAGGCCAGTCTGCTCATATGCAATCTTCGAGCAAGTTCAGAATTGTGCAGTGACTAGAATGCTATGCATTATCATTTGTATTACAGCTAAATTGGTCTTATTAAGAGATTAACTGTAGGACAAAAGATAACTCCTAGAAGCTTAAGAATTCTCTTTTAAAATGTATCTCAAAGGAGGAGCCTAGGGAAAAAAATTATCATCCACTAATAAGATATTTAAGTGGGGTGTTATATAAAAAGGAACCAATACATACTATATGGATGTGTATCTTAGTAAACATTTCTAACTCTGTGTGTGTATGCATTTCTTATGCAGTATATATTATTATTATGCCTATGTTTTATTTTAGTATTTTACATGGGCAAAATCAGTAGATGCTTACATCATATTTCACTTTTTTTAAAAATAAAGATTTATCTATTTATTTGAGAAAGAGAGAGAGAGCACAAGTGCACAAGTGTGGGGAGGGGTAGAGGGAGAGAATATTTCAAGAAGACTCCCAGCTAAGTGCAGAGCCCATCTCGGGGCTTGAGCCCATGACCCATGAGATCATGACCTGAGCCAAAACCAAGAGTCAGACGTCCAACCAACTGAGCACCAAGGTGCCCCACATCATATTTCACTTTCTTGAGATTTTCTGTTACTAGTAATTAGTGAATGATATCAAACTGTCACAGGTTCAAGTCTTGATCCAGAATTCCTGGAATTCCAACTCTATTAGTAGGTAATCAGTGGCATCTTTTAGGGAGCTTTTATAGAAAACAACTTCTGGGGCACCTGGGTGGCTCAGTCGTTAAGCGTCTGCTTTCGGCTTGGGTCATGGTCCTGGGGTCCTGGGATCGAGCCCCGCATTGGGCTTCCTGCTTAGCGGGAAGCCCGCTTCTCCCTTTCCCATTCCTGCTTATGTTCCCTCTTTTGCTGTGTCTCTCTCTGTCAAATAAATAAATAAAATCTTAAAAAAAAAAAAAAAAAGAAAACAACTTCTTCCCTAGAAATACTTAGCAAAGGGTTGTGATACAAATACTCTACCCCTGGGCTTAATAGCATCCTCTGAGCTCCCTGTCATTCTTGTGGGGTTCCCAGAGACAATGATTCTTCCTTCCTCCTTTGACTTAGAACTGTTTCTCTCAGCATTTCTAGAGCACACAGCTAATATCAGTTCTCTCAGGTGCAGAAGTCCAAGCTTCTTTCAAGTACTAATTCCACAGAAAAGTTTCTAGGAATCCTTGGAGATTGTATACAGGGTCTAAATTTTCCTGATGACTGCAGAATATTTTCCAAATGATCTCTCAAATGATCTACACAGGTACTGCATTGCAAAGCTATGCAAACCAGACGTGTCCAAACTCTGTACCCATACTTAGTAAGAATCCTGATAGATTTTTCATATGTCCCTGACCAAAATCTGTGAGACATTATGAACATCACCTTCTTTAGCTCCTATTTCCACATACTCAATCCTATTCATTCCACCCACATAGCAGTCTCTTGAATCCCTGCATCCCAACCATCTTCACCATAGCTGAGCCACCTCTCATGTGGATACTGTAAAAACCTTCTCTTTGATTTTCCCACGTGTACCACTGATCAACTCTGATCAGTCTTCATACAACAGTCAAGATATCTTTATAATAGTACACATTTATTATATTCTTTTTCTAATTAAAACCCTTTCAATGACTCCTAATTGTTCCTTAGATCCAAAATCCTTAATGTGTTCTATAAAGCCCTATCTGATCTGAGACCTGCCTACCTCAATAGCTTCATCTCTTACAATGCTCTCTTTTGAGTTGTGATCTCTTGTCATCTTCCAATATTGTCCTCTTGTCTGCCTCAGGACCTTCACACGTGCTTTTCCCTCTTTGGGAAATACTTTTCTGCAATCCTCCATCCACTTCTTTATCCAGCTTTTCCTACTAATCCTTCACAATTTAACTTAAATATCCTTTCTTCAGGGAGTCCTTCACTTAACCCCAGTTAACATCTTCTGAATAGGTAAGATCACCAATTGTTTACTCTCAGCATAATACACATCATTAACCAATCATCAGTGATATTAACTATTCTATACTTATATTCTCCTTTAGAGTTTAAACTCCAAATGAGCATGGACTATATCTTGATCTTGTTTACAATGTTTGTACCACCATTTTCTCTATTCTTAGCTTGGAGTATTGCATCCAGTAGGTGCTCAATAAATATTTATCACTTGCTAGGTGTCTCTGGAAGTGCCTGCATAGCCTTTAGTTCAATAATATAATATTGAACAATAACTCTAATAAACTTCTGATTATACTATTAAGACTTTGGGACACATGAACAATTCTAATTTTTCTTATTTTTTGGTATGGGTAAAATTGTTCACATTAATAGTTCATTTCTGGAAAATTATGTCTTTTTCTTTTAATCTCGTATGATATCTGAAAAATATATAGATGGATAACTGGCTAATTCTTAATAAATGCTTAAGAGGGCTTTCCACTGCCCTAATGCTTTGTCTTCTTCAATATCTCTGGAGATTTAGAGCTGTTCCATTTCATTGTTTTCTTGGTTTAATTTTAACCTCTGAAGTTAAAAATTAGTTGTAAGTCCAAAACTATGTTTTTTGTCTTATATATGGCTAAAGTTTCACCTATTTACTAATGGTGAAGTTTTTATAATCTCTTTTTGGGTTTAGATATATGTTATTTTTAAAACCATGTCATTTAGTCTGAAACTGTGTCTATAAATGATGAAAGAAAACCACAGGAATCACATCTGCCCTTGCACCTGATTTAAGTCATACTCACTACCTGTATGTTGATTATACTAATAGCAAGATATATTTGGACCTGCATACAAGACTGGATTTTTATAAACAGTTACTGCCAATTAGATTACTCCAATGTTTCTTTTTGAACTATATGAGAAACTCAGGAATATGTCTTGTTTCTCTTTTCTTCATATCATCTTTCAAAGGTTTCAAATGAACAAAGGTTAATAATGAGAATAATTTATTTATATATAGCATATGTGTACTAATTCAGAAGGAAATAAAGATGAACACATCTTGTGATTTTTTTTTTTATTCTGGATTTCATTTTATTTTCAGCTTCTCAACATATGGATGTTGAAATCTGTGCTTGGATATAGATTTAGTCCTTTTTGAAAAAAATGTGATCTTTGGGCTAAGTCTGACAATGATTTATTTCTCTGGCTTAAACTTAAAAAGTTTTCTCCAGTTATTTATTTTATTTTTTAATTTAATTACTCAACTCACACATAAATATGTTCTCATTGCAAAAGATGTAAACAAGACAGATAAAGCAAAAGTTCTTTTTTGGTAGCCCCATCTACCTCCTACCATTTGTTTTCCCAACACTGACCATGATTAGATGTTTGATACATGCTTTTGCTAAACTTTAAAACACTTTTCATACATATGTGCACATACAAAACAAAAGAAATTGACAATTTTAAAACATGAACAGTATTATATGTATTGACATGTAATGTTCTCTTTATAGTATCTCTTGGAGGTCATTAAATGTCTTCACATACTATAAAATACTGCTTAGTTTTCTATTCAATTGTTGATGGACATTTAGATTGCTTTGCATTTTATGTTAGTACAAACTTGTTACACAGAAAACCTGTTCATGCCTTTTGCCTTTCATGAAATATCAGACTGTTACTGGATAGAAGGAAGCCTGTTTTTTTTATTATTAATAATGCCATCCATATTTTCTCTGACAACTTACATTTTCATCCAGAGTTATAAGAATAGGTCTTTACACGTATTCATTAATATTATCATTTAAAAATATTTTTTCCAATGTAATGAGTAAAAAATGATATGTATTTTATTTTCATTTTCTTTATTCTTAGTTAACATTCTTTTACAGGTTTATTGGCATTTTTATTTCCTCTTCTGTGTATTTCCATGCACGATTTTTTTTTTCTGTTGGGTTCAGTTAATTCCTTTTTTTAAATATTGAATTATAGGAATTATTGAGGTACTTTGGATATTATGTATATATCAAATATTTTTCTTTCAATTTTTCCTTTTAAAAAAGTTTCTTTTTTTATGCAGAAGTTTTTATAATGTGGTAATGTATCAATTTCTTCTTTGTGTCTCTGTGTTTTGTGTTGTAATTAGATAGATCTTCTCTTTCCAAAGTTACAATAATGTCAACCTATATCATCTGTGTCTGCTTTAATTTTGTCTTTTATATTTGTTTTCTATAACTTATCTGGGATATATCTTCACATATAATATGAGATAATACCCTAGTCTAATTTTTTTTTTTAAAACTAGATACATCTCCAATTCTTTCAACAGAATAGTTGAATAGTAAATGTGAAGGATTAGTATGACATCATCAGTTATTTTATTGTAGTTTAAGCATGATTTTTTAAATTATCAACTTATAGGGGCGCCTGGGTGGCTCAGTCGGTTAAGCTACCAATTCTTAATTTTGGTTCAGGTCATGATCTCAGGGTTGTGAGATCGAGCCCTGTGTGGGGCTCTGCACTCAGCAGGGAGTCTGCTTGGGATTCTCTCCCTCTCCCTCTGCCCCTCCTCCAGCTCTCTCTTGTCTCTCAAATAAATAAATAAATCTTTAAAAAAATTATCAAGTTATATTGTATGTAAACTTAAAGCTTTCCAGACTTGGTCAAATTTATTTAAAATTTTTTTTTTTTTTTTTTTTTTTTTTTGATTTAGATATCTTTTAATAGTATGTATTTGAATGACCCAAAATGCTTATTTATTACCCATAGAAGTTTACTTTGAAATATAATAAAAAGAAAGAAAATTTTTATCTTAACAATTTTTAATAGTCTAAGATCTATCCTATGAACAAAAATCGGGTTGGCACTGTAGTTCATGGAACAATTTACAAGCTCTTGAGTCTTTAAAAGGCCTGGCAGCTGAAGAATAGGCATGCTAGAGGTGATCTCCAGGGAGAAAGTGATATGGAGGAAAGTCACTAATGATTTAAGGAGAGAATTGGTGATGATAATTTGTAAAAGGGATAAAGGCTGGATATATGTTACAATGGAAAATTTGCATGCTAGTACAGTACAGATGGATTTGTCATGATTAACCACAATTGCTAATGGGCAAGTTTCTATGTTACTTCTCTGCCTTACTGAACCTTCCTCCCTTCAGTTAAAAAAACAATTGTTATTGGGGTGCCTGGGTAGCTCAGTCAGTTAAATGTCTGCCTTCTGCTCAGGTCATGATCTCACAGTCCTGGGATTGAGCCCCATGTTGGGCTCCCTGCTCATCAGAGAGTCTGCTTTTCCTTCTCCCTCTCCCTCTGCCCCCCCACTCAAGTAAATAAATAAAATCTAAAAAAAAAGTAATTGCTATTAATATGCATTTCAAGAGATATTATAGGAGCAGGGGTGAAAAATAAGCTGAAACAGAAGATAGTGATTTGAGATAGAAGTTCTATGCACAAAAAGCATGGAAGATAGGAGTTTAGATACAGTCTTTTAGTGTGTGAAAGAATACTGGGAAAGGGTTGTTAGTCTGTTGATCTTATTTTATACTCAAGACTCTGCAAGGTGAAGTGATTTGCTTTCATGTCATACCATTAGTGGTAAAGCTGTATCTATGGACTTCCCTTTTCATTTCCCTTTCCACCCTCTGACTAGGTCATGTGCCCGATAAAAAAGGAATCTAATCCATGTTGCTTATAACAGACGTCAGGAGCTATTTCTCCACATTTCAGGTAATGATACTACCAATAAATAAATTGCTTGGGCCCAAAATGTAAGAGTCATCCTTGATTTTTCTTTTTTTAAAGTTGTACTTATTTATTTTAGACAGAGAGAGAGAGAAGTGGGGGAGGGGTAAAGGGAGAGGGAAAGAGAAACCCAAGCAGACTGCGCTGAGCGTGGAGCCTGACCTGAGATCAGACCTGAGCCAAAACCAAGAGTCAATGGCTCAACTGACTGTGCCACCCAGGCACCCCGATTTCTCTTTTTTTAGTTATCCACATCTAATCCTTCAGCGAATCCAGGCAGTTGTACATACAATATACATTCAAAATGTGTATTGAAATCCCCTTCCCTCACACCATTTACTCTGTCAAAGCCACCATCATCTCCTATGTGGACTATTGAAAGAGCCTTGTCAGTCTTTTTGCCTCTCTTCTTGCTCCTTCTATTCCATTTGCCACCTAGTAACCAGGGTGAGATATATCTTATCTATCTCTATCTATTTCTATATCTTTATACGAAATTATATTTAACATGACTTACATCAGATCACTTTCTTGCTTCAAACTCTCCAATGGCTTCCCATTTCCTTTAGTGTACAAGCCATGTACCTCCCCTCTGGCCTATAAAGCCCTTCATTATCTTGTCTTTGCTTACTTCTCTAACTCATCTCTTTACACTCTTCCACTTGTTTACTATGGTCCAGACACACTGGATTATTCCAATTTTTAAAATATGCCCTGCATGTTCCTCCCTTAGAGTATATTCGCAGTCCCTTTCTCTACCTGGAATAGTCTACACCAGACCTTTCTGTGGCTGGTATCTTTTCATCATTCAGATTTCAGCTCAAATACAATTTCTTCAGAGAGGCTTTTCTTCAGATGTTATTCTGATCATTTAGTTTCTGCCATGTACTCTTTAGCTAATTATCTCACTTGAATATTCACAGCACTTACTATTACTCAGAATTACATATTCAAAAAAAAAAAAAACAACTCACTCTGATTATCTGCATTTTCTACCAGAATATAAGCTTTAGGAAAGCAGGGTCTTTGTATGGCTCATTTATTCATTTATATTTCCAGTGCCTAGAATAGCACCTACCACATAATAACTCACATAATAACTAATTCTTGAGCAGTGAAGACTGGAAAGCTAAGAAAGGCCTATTCACACCATGTTTTGTCTCAACGTTTTAAAGTCCAGTAGAATTGGATGTGAGTTCTACAAATAGTTATACATAATGAGTAAGTTACTTAACTTCTTTAAGTTTTCTCATTTGACAATAGTGGTAATGATAATAATACAATGTGCTTCATCAAATTATTGTCAGCATATTAACTGGAATAATGCAAACAAGGTAACTGGCCCTGTGCCTGGCATATAGTATGTGTTCAATAACAGCTGAAAAGGGAGTACATTAGCGATGGCTGATTTGAATAAGATGTCACTCATTTGTGCCCCCCCAACCCCCACCAAACAATAATTTGCTGTCCATCTGTGGAAAAAAGTGCCTTTGTAAGAGCTATAAGATCTAGCACTATATGCCACATGACCCGGGAGGGGTCTTGCCTACCCATGTGTCAAGCGATAGGGATACAGAACTCAGCCCCAGCTGTGGACCTTGCAGTGGTCCATGAACTGTCGTCAGACCCTCTTGGCTATGGTCTGGAAACTCCTGGAAAATACTGTCTTAGACAATTGCCCACAAAGAGAGAAAGAGAGCCTTTGTGGAAGTCCAGGTTCTTAGTAATGAAGTTCCAACACATCGCTAGAGCAAAAAAAAAAAAAAAAAAAAAAAAGAGTTTGGATTCATTAGAGAGGGTAAAACTAACAGTTTTACTTTATTTGCATTATCTGCCCCCAAGGCAGCACAGCTTATGGCCAAGGGAAATCTTCTCAGCTCTAATAAACAAAATAAAATCAGAAATGAAAGAGAAGATATTACAATTGATACCACAGAAATATAAAGCATCATAAGAGAATTCTATGAACAATTATACACCAACAAATGGGATAACCTAGAAAGAGTGGATAAATACTAGGAACATACAACTTACCAAGGCTGAATCATGAAGAAATAGAAGATCTGAACAGTTTACAATTATTAGTAAGGAGATTGAATTAGTAATCAAAAATCTCCAAATAAAGAAAAACCCAAGACCAGATAGCTTCTCTGGTGAATTTTACCAAATGTTTAAAGAAGATTTAATGCTAATCCTTTTCAAAATCTTCCAAAAGATTGAAAAGGAGGGAAAACTTCTGAACACATTTTATGAGACCAGAAATATTCTAATACCAAAGCCAGATAAGGACACTACAAGAAAACTAGAGACCAATGTCTCCGATGAACATACAAAAAAAATTCTCAACAAAATATTAGCAGATGGTATATAACAACACATTAAAAAAGATCATAAGCCATTATCAAGTGGGATTTATCCCTAGGATGCAAGGATGGTTCAACATATACAAGTCAATAAATGTGATACATCACATTAATATAATAAAATGTAAAAGTTATATGATTATCTCAATACATGCAGAAAAGGCATTTGACAAAATACAGCACCCTTTCATGGCAAAAACTCTTAACAAATTGGGTACAGAAGGAACATACCTCAACATAATAAAAGCCATATATAATAAACCCATAGCTAACATCATACTCCATAGTGAACCTTGGAAGTCTTTTCCTCTAAGATCAGGAAAAGACAAAGGTGCTTGCTCTTACCATTACTATTCAACATGGAAGTCCTAGCTAGAGAAATTAGACAAGAATAAGAAATAAAAGGCATCCAAATTTGAAAGGAAGAAGTAAAACTGTATTTGTTTGGCAGATGATATGAACTTATATATAGAAAATCCTAAAGACCCTACCAAAAAATATTAGACAAATTCAGTAAAGTTTCAGGAAACAAAATCAACATGTAGAATCAGTTGCATTTCTATACACTAACAACAGATTCTCTCAAAAAGAAATAAAGAAAACAGTCCCATTCATAAGAGCATCAGAAACAATAAAATACTTAAGAATAAATTTAATATAGGAGGTGAAAGATCTGGAATGATATATTACTTCACACCTGTTATATCATCAAAAAAAGAGATAACAAGTATTAGTAAGGATGTGGAGAAAAGGAACCCCTGTGTACTGTTGGTGGGAAGGTAAACTGATACAACCACTATAGAAAATAGCATAGAGGTTTTTCAAAAAATTAAAAATGCAACTACCATATGATCCAGCAATTCCACTTCTGGGTATATATCCAAATAAAATGAAATCAGATTTTTAAAAAAGATTTTATTTATTTATTTGAGAGAGAGCTAGAGCAGAGGGGAAAGGGAGGAGCAGACGCCCTTCTGAGCAGGGAACCCGATGCGGGGCTCAATCCCAGGACCCTGGGATCATGACCTGAGCCGAAGGCAAATGTTTAACTGACTGACTCATAAGTGACATTTCTGAGTCCTCTCATTTTTTTCTTTCCATTGCAGTGTTTATAACAGAGAGGAAAAAAAAGGTTTTTTGGTTTGTTCATGAAGTGTGAAAGAGTAGGAAGACAAAGGTAAACTGCCGTGGAAATCCATCACTCTTTGCCCTTGGATGGATCTACTTCCTCTCTTTCCTCTCTTTCACTTTTTTGAAGCAATTCAGGTATGAACATAGGAGATTCAGGAAACAGAATATGCTAAAATTCCCTGTTTTATTTACCATATGGTTAAATGTGTACTGTTGGTGGAATTCATGAACTCTATACAATTTAGTCTACCCTCCATGGACAATTAGCCATATTATAAGCAGAAAACCTGAGATGGAGACAAAAAGATGGTTAGTTTGTTAGTTCAGGACCAGTGTTTTGCTATTTCTAGTACACAGGATTTCAGTTTATCTGAAATTGTAGACAAGCCTTTTCTACCAACCAAATAATTCTCTGTTGTTTACAAACAATTTCAATTTGGAGTCCCATTTAATTTGTTCATGGAGACAAACAGGAAGGGGAAGAAGTGAAATTCTTAAGACTGTAATATAAACAATTGCCCAATGGAAGGATGTAGACCGTTATAGCCTGGTTCTCTCTGGCCCTCACACTCTTTCATGCTCTTCTTTTCCTGGAATTAAACCAGAAGGAAATTATCTAGTTAGCAGGAATTTCTCTTGTTTAAAGATCATTTAAAAGAATGATGGAAAACTATACAAAAGGTTTCCTTGTGTAACAGCGTAAACTGAAAATACCCAAGTCTCAGTCAGCACTTCAACTATACCTAACAACTCTTGTTGGAGGGGTCCGCCATGGAGAACACTTTAATCTGGGAGAACAGAAGGACCAGATTAGCTGGGAATGTATAACCTTACAATCTGCAATAAGAAATCAACTGTAAAATGAACTTTGGCACCTCCAGATTCAAGAAAACATAAGCAATATGTAGTAGATTCTCTACTTAGTACCTGTGTTTCTCTTAACTAAAAAGTCAGTGAAATCTTTAGTTTGATATATCATCAGGAGATCTGGCTTTATCTAATTTTAGATTTCTCCTCTCACTTTGTCTAAGTTCTGCTTATTCTTTTCTCTATGTTTCTTGGTCTTTCTGTGGAACATTTCCTTTCCTTTCATAAGAACTTTGCAATGGATTCTTGGGTAAAGCGTGGATTGGAGAGGGATGCAGGGGATCTGATCCTAGGTCAGCTGCTTCCTATGTAAGTCACTTAACCTCTCAGTGTTTTCTCTCCCTAAGTGGGACTTGACTAACAACTTCATGGGTTTGAAGTATAGATTAAAAGAGTTAATAAATGAAATGTGTTCTAGCACATAGGAACTGCTATGTACATTTTAGCTACTATTTTTATTTCCAGTGGAAGATTTAGTTCAGTTTCACCTGCATTTGTTCAAATTTCACTTTTATTAACCAGTCTTTTCGGCAGTATTCTTGAAGAGGCTGTTCTAAGCATTATATTCTGCCAACTGCCTCTACTAATTGTTTACTACTCAAGAAATAGTTTCTGTATTGGACATCATCGTCATCATCATCATCATCCCAACGAGTCCCCCTTTAACTTGTAAATAGAATTCAGTTTCCTTCTGGGGAATTCTCTCTGTCCTACCTTTAGGTACAATTTGGCAGGTGATTTCTTCCCTTCAAGTCTAATTGGGAATTCTTGGAATTCTGAGAATTTGATTAGTGGTCAGAGTGACAAACGGAAAATGTTTGGACCATCCATTCCACTTGTAGCACCTGGATGAACTTCTAAAGTAGCTCCTTAGACTCTAAACACTACCTGATTGCTACCCGAGTTTTCCTCTTAGTCCTGAGTGTTCCTCCTATATTCATCCTGTATTCATTTACCCAAGCTGGCCAGAGTAAATTTCTCTTACTCAAAACTTCATGAATCCTACATGATACACGTTCTTTCTCTGTTTGTTAGTGCTGCAACTCTGCTCTCTACCTGCACATTCTGTGCGTACCCCGGTGTTTTGCTTTGTTGTATTCTGTGTGCTCTGCTCAGCTGCCTCTCTGTTCTTTCCCACTGCAGCAGTTGCAAGCATATTTCATTCTACTATATTTGGCAGAAAGAATTGTTTCTTGATTAGTATCTGAGTTGAAAATGGTTTTTCAGTTAAGCAAAATTATCAAAGCTGTACTAAACTTGTTTATAATGGCCTGCGATTTCCTCAGCTCCTTCTATGGGAAGTTGCTGAGGTCCTTGCTGGAGAATGAGTGGGTGTGTTATGGTCATGTACCATGTGACCACACCATCTGGCTGATATTTAGTGGCCCAGGGATGTGCATCTACCCCAAGGCAGCAAGTCTGTGTTTCAGCAAGGCAGAAACTTATGACTTGAATAACCTGGCTCAAAAAAAAAAAAAAAAAAAAAAAAAAAGTGAAGAGAGCCAATCAGATCCATCTCTTAGAAATTTAGAATTGGGAAACAGACCTGCCCAAGGCAGTTAACCTTAAGGACATCATCACAATGATCTATGAAGAGCTGCTATTGTGTAGAGGGGCTGAAGTACTCACTTGTAGAAACGTGCAAGCTGATGCAGGAAGGGGCCCTTGCAAGAGGGGCAGATGAATGAAGTAGTCTAGCAGAAAAAGCAGAAATGCATGAAAATGTGATCCCAACGGGGAGATAGGGAACCTTTGGTTTCTGATGGCTTTCCTTGTTTGGTTCCTGTGAGACCTGGCTATACAAGCACTACTGCTCTCAAATTTCTGGGTTCTTTACAACTCCTTAAAATATTATATCCTTCTACTTTTTTCCTATGATTTGTGGAGCCAAGTATTTCCTGCTTAAAGCTGATACTATGACACTTCCTATTTAACACCAATAATTGTACTCTTTGGCAGTAGGGGGTCAAGATTATTTCCATTAAATAGTATGGGAGTTTTCTTGTTATTTTTGTTGCTTTTTAAAAATTAAATTATTGGCTTTGCATACACCACCCTTTCTTTCTAGGTTTCCTCTTCATCTTACGTCTAGCTAGTAGTGATCTGTACCAAGACCCACCACACCATTAGGCATTGGTACCTATTGTCAGTGTAACTCACGGATTCTGATGTGTGACCATTGAAGAGTACCATGGTTCAATCGGATGTTTAAAGCTCTTCAATTTTTCCCTTTAGAGAAAAAGATAAATTTGATTTCAATGGAATTGTGACAGTTGCTTCATTGAGATGTAATGTAACTCTCCCCACCTCTTCTTTTGTAAATGCCAATTCCCTTTGAAAAACGTTGCAGAAAAGCTTTTAGGAGTTTCTTGGACTCATGCTGTTACAATACTACAATGACTTTTTCCTTTTTTTCTCCCAAATTTTTATTTAAATTCTACTTAACATACAGTGCAATACTGGTCTTTATCAGATATGTCATTTGTAGGTATCTTCTCCCATTTCATAGGATGCCTTTTAGTTTTGTTGATTGATTCCTTCACTGTGAGAAGGTTTTTATCTTGATGAAGTACCAAGAGTTCATTTTTGCTTTTGTTTCCCTTGCCTCTGGCAATGTGTCCAGTAAGATGTTGCTCTGGTCGAGGTCAAAGAAGTTGCTGTCTGTGTTCTCCGGTAGGATTCTGATGGTTTCCTGTCTCACATTTAGGTCCTTCATCCATTTTGAATTTGTTTTTGTGTATGGCGTAAAAAAGTGGTCCAGTTTCATTCTTCTGCATTTGCTGTCCAGTTCTCCCAACACCATTTGTTGAAGAGACTGTCTTTTTAAAAATATTCATTTATTTTTATTTTGGAGAGAGACAGAGTGAGAGAGAGAGCATGAATGAGTGGAGGAGGTGGGGGAGTGGGGGGAGGGCCAAGAGAAAGAATCCTCAAGCAGACTCCCCACTTAGCATGGAGCCCGATACCAGGCTTGATCCCAGGACCCTGAAATCATGACCTGAGCCGAAATCAAAGAGTTGGACGTTTAACTGACTAAGCCACACAGGCACCCAAAAGAGACTTTTTTTTTTTCTATTGGAAATTCTTTCCTGCTTTGACGAAGATTAATTGACCATATAGTTGTGGGTCCATTTCTGGGTTGTCTATTGTGTTCCATTGATCTATGTGTCTGTTTTTGTGCCAGTACCATACTGTCTTGAGGACTACAGATTGAAGTTTGGAAATCGTGATGCCTCTAACTTTGCTTTTCTTTTTCAGGATTGCTTTGGTTATTCAGGTCTTTTGTGGTTCCATACAAATTTTAGGATTGTTTGTTCTAGGTCTATGAAAAATGCTGGTGGTATTTTGATAGGGATTGCATTAAATATGTAGATTGCTTTGGATAGACGTTTTAACAATGTTTGTTTTTCCAATCCATGAGCATGGAATGTTTTTCCATTTCTTTGTGTCATCTTCAATTTCTTTCATAAGTTCTATAGTTTTCAGAGTATAGATACTTTATCTCTTTGGTTAGGTTTATTCCTAGGTATCTTAGGGTTTTTGGTGCAATTGTAATTCTCTTTCTGATGCTTTAATATTGGTAGAAACGCAACAGATTCAGTCTGTTGATTTTATATCCTGTTACTTTGCTGACTTCATATATTAGTTCTAGCAATTTTTTGGTGGAGTCTTTTGGGTTTTCTATATAGGATATCACGTCATCTGCAAATAGTGAAAGTTTGACTTCTTCCTGATTTGGATGCCTTTTCTTTCTTTTAGTTGTCTGGTTGCTGAGGCTACGACTTCTGGTACTATGTTAAATAGTAATGGTGAGAATGCACATCCCTTTCTTGTTCCTGACTATAGAGAAAAAGCTCTCAGTTTCTCCCTGTTGAAGATGATATTACCTGTGGGTCTTTCGCATATGGCCTTTATGATGTTGAAGTATGTTCCATCTATCCCTACTTTGTTGAAGGTTTTTGTCAAGAATGGATGATGTATTTTGTCATATGCTTTTTTTTTTTTGCATCTATTGAAGTTCATATGGTTCTTATCCTTTCTTTTATTAATGTGGTATATCACTTTGATTGATCTGTGAATATTGAACTACTCCTGCAGCCCAGGAATAAATCCCACTTCATTGTGGTAAATAATCCTTTTAATGTACTGTTGGAGTCAATTTGCTAGTATCTTGAGAATTTTTGCATCCATGTTCATCAGGGATTCTGGCCTAGTAATTCTCCTTTTTAGTGGGGTCTTTGGTTTTGGAATCAGGGTAATGTTGGCCTTGTAGAAGGAGTTTGGAAGTTTTCCTTCCATTTTTAGTTTTTGGAACAATTTGAGAAGAATAGGTATTAATTCTTCTTTAAATGTCTAGTAGAATTCCCCTGGGAAGCCATCTGGCCTTGGACTTTTGTTTGTTGGGAGATTTTTTATTACTGATTCAATTTCTTTGCTGGTTATGGATCTGTTCCAATTTTCTATTTCTTCCTGTTTCAGCTTCAGTAGTTTGTATGTTTCTAGGAATTTGTCCATTTCTTCCAGATTGCCCAGTTTGTTGGCATATAATTTTTTCATAATATTCTCTCATAATTGTTTGTATTTCTGTGGTATTGGTTGTGATCGTCTCTCTTTCCGTAGTGATTTTATTTATTTGGGTCCTTTCTCTTTTCTTTTTGAAATGTCTGGCTAGGGGTTTATCAATTTTATTAATTCTTTCAAAAATCAGCTCTTCATTTTGTTGATCTGTTCTATACTACAGTGACTTTTTAAAAGCTCTAGCTAGTGAGGTAGCATTGAATGGTGGTCAACACCACAGGGTCTGGAGCTGTATTTGGTTTGATCTCACCTTTTACAAATTTGTTAGTTGGTTAAGTGCCTTAATTTCTCTGCTCTACACATTTAAAGTGGTGATAATGATAGTACCTCTGTGTAACAGCTAGGGTATAGGATAATCTGCCAAAATAACAAAACCTCTAAGTACAGTGGATTAAAAAAATAAGGAATTTATTTCTGACTTGCATAATAGTCCAAAGGTAGGGAAGCATTTAGAGTAGGAAAGTGGCACTATAATCCTCACATATAGCTGCAACATGTGGGTCCAAGGTGGCTACTAAGATTTTCACCATCTCCATCTAGCAAAAAGAAAAAGGATGAGGAGATCTTATGATAATTGTATTATAGGAAATACCTAGGTATTTGTACAAACATTACATCCTTATCCTTTGCTTAGAGGTCACCTAGCTTTAAGGGATGTGGAGAAACACATTCTATGCGTGAGCAACCATGTGCCTGACTTCAAGACTGGGGAAGATGAGAAGAATGGCTAATAAGGTAGTTTAGGTTCCTGCCACAGTGCATCACAAAGTTGCTGTGAGGTTTAAATTAGTTAATATACCTAACTTATTTGCAAATGAGTTAACACTCAGAAAATAGAGAAAAAAATCATATACAGATTCCCAGTTACATGTCAGTTCATTTCCAAAAGCATTTGCATTGCTTCTTTGGGAGGAAAATAGAAGCTTCCTCTAAAGAAAACACAATATACACAACACACACAACATAGTACATTGTCTAATTTAAGGTTTCTCAATCTTGACAGTATTGACATTTCGGGACAGGTTATTCGTTGTTGTGGGGTGCTATCCTGTGCACTCTAGAATGTTCAGCAGACTAAATCCAGATGTGAATAGCATCCTTACCCCTAGTTTTCATGACCTAAAGCATCTCAAGACATTCTTAAATGTTTCCTCCAGTGGAAAAAGGGAAGAGGGATGGGCAAAACTGTCTCCATTTGAAAATCATTGTCCTAATCTCATTAACTGTCATTATTATTATCAAAGCATTTGTTCATTTCAATTAGCCTTTTGAAAAAAGTTAAGAGTATCTTTACCATTCAGGTCAATGAATTGGAGATAATATTCGTGACTATTAACTAATGAGAACAGTTTAAAAATCTGCCATGTCAAGACATCTTCTCTTGGGTTTGGAGTAAAAAGAATCATGATTCTCTGTTTTCAGCTGATGTGAACTTTTTTGGCCCTTCCTAAATCTCTAAATGCATCCTGAAATTTTTAAGGAGCTTTCTCTATAGTATTTACCACAAAATGGCCCCCAGCAGGTGAATTTGTGTTCTTTAGAGATCCAGATGGAACAGTGGGTAAATGGCTGAAGTTCCCTACAGGGACATTTGGGTGTCTGAAAATGCCATAGAAAATCCTTCAAAATAGCAACACACTTTTTTCAAATTGCTAATTATGGCTAAAGGGACTGTGACTACTTAGTGGATAGGAAATTTTGAGCACCTTGATTAATCTATAGTTGGTTCTTTAGGAGAACTAATGCACCTTCACTGTGATAGTATTCTCAATTACGACCTGTGGGAACTAGGTTAAGACTAAGAAATCCCAAGCTTTTGTCTGCAAAGTTCAGATGCCGTTATGAAAATAATATACTATTTGAATAGAATTCTTATAATTTAATTGTCTAAAGGTTGAGAAACTCAGAAATGATCAAAGATAAAAATAACTAGATTCCATTCCCTTCCTCCAAAAAACTATGGTTAGTATTTGGATGGACATTCTTTTAGTCCTTATCATTTTTCTCATTACATATAGGTCAGTGTATGTCATCATCAAATAATGGCACTTTAATTATCTTTCTCCTAGGTAAGGCTAATTCTTTTCCTTATCTTTTTACATCATCTGGAATTTCTAAAAACTGCTAATGTAGAGAATAATGTTAATAGTAGTAATAGTGGGTGGGTAATAGTGGGTAATAGTGGTAATTGTTTCTGACTTTATTGGAAATATTTCTGTCATAATCAAATGTGACATTAGCTATTGTTTGAGATAGATACATTTTCTATCTATTCTGTCCAGATATTCCTTAATATATTAAATAATTATCTCTTTAATCATAGTTGATTGAGATTTTATAAATGAATATTGAATTAAATCACATGTATTTCAATTTCTATTAATTTTGTCTATGTTTTATCTCATTTTTGTCTATAGATTATATCAGCAGATTTTCTAATATTAAACAATTATTCTATTATTGGGATTAACTATACTTTGCTATTGTGTGTTGTTATTCTAAGATAGTAGTGGGTTTCATGGATTCGTGAAGATTTTACTCTATGTATAATTTAGATAGGCTTGTAGTAATATTTCAAATAGTATATTTCAGAACCTTTGTTTGGCAAGAAAATTTTCCATAGTTAAAGTAGTTTAACCAGTGATCACATATTAATATTATCCATTATCACTTAAATACTCTGATAAAATCCTGTAGCTAGAAACTTACTTTACTTATTTAAACTTAACATTTCCTAATGATGTTTAACTAGATTCCCAATTTTCCCAAAGAATATTTAGTATAATCCTAGATAACTAGAATTCTGTAGAATGTTCTTCAGGAAACATTGGTTTCTTGTTTTCCTGTGGGAGATAACTTTAATGATACAAGGTTCTTTAAGAAAAGAAAATAAGATGGTTTCATCTATTTTTGTGTGCCTGACCAATTTAAATTGCACTGTAATTCTTGGCTCATTTAATTTGCTGGTAAGTGTAAGTGGGAAGGATAAAGTTTTCTGTTGAAGGCACTTTTTTGAAAACATTGCAAGTACTGCACTGGTTATAGTTCTATTTTAGTTTTTTTTTTTTTTTAAGATTTTATTTATTTATTTGACAGAGAGAGAGATAGTGAGAGCAGGAACACAAGCAGGGGGAGTGGGAGAGGGAGAAGCAAGCTTCCCGCCGAGCAGGGAGCCCGATGTGGGACTCAATCCCAGGACCCTGGGATCATGACCTGCGCCGAAGGCAGATGCTTAATGACTGAGCCACCCAGGCACCCTCTATTTTAGTTTTATAATGGATAAAGAAGATGTGGTCCATATATACAATGGAATATTACTCAGCCATCAGAAAGGATGAATACCTAACTTTTACATCAACATGGATGGGACTGGAGGAGATTATGCTAAATGAAATAAGTCAAGCAGAGAAAGTCAATTATCATATGGTTTCACTTATTTGTGGAACATAAGGAATAGCATGGAGGACATTAGGAGAAGGAAGGGAAAAATGAAGGGGGGCGAAATCGGAGGGACAGATGAACCATGAGAGACTATGGACTCTGAGAAACAAACAGGGTTTTAGAGGGGAGGGGGGAGGGGGGGTTGGTTAGCACAGTGATGGGTATTAAGGAGGGCACGTACTGCATGGAGCACTGGGTGTTATACGAAAACAATGGATCGTGGATCACCACATCAAAAACTAATGATGTATTGTATGGTGACTAACATAACATAATAAAATTAAAAAAATTTAAAAAAATAATACTTCTAGAATAAATTCTGATCTTCTGTATCTTTTTCTGAAAATAACTGATCCTAAAAAATTTCAAATATATTAACACAGAACTCTATTAATATTCCCTCATAACTAAGAAAAACTCTTGTAGTTATATCTTGTTTCAAAGGTCTACTGTAGCATTTATCATTTATTTCTTCTTAAATAATCTTGTTAGAAGTTTGCGTATTGGGGGTGCCTGGGTGGCTTAGTCGGTTAAGCATCCGACTCTTGATTTCAGCTCGGGTCACTATCTCAGGGTTATGAGATTGAGCCTGTGTCAAGCTCCATGTTGGATGTGGAGCCTGCTCAAGATTCTCTCTCCCTTTCCCTATACTCTTCTTTCCCCAGTCCTCTCCTTCTCTAAAAAAAAAAAGAAGTTTGTGTATTTTATTAGTCTTTTTGATTAAATCTTTTTTTCTGGCACTTGAATTTACTTTTCAATTCTATTGTTATTCTGCTCTATAATTTATTAACTTTTGTCTTTTCATTATTTCAGGATGTTTTGTTCTTTACTTTCCTAATTTTAGTTGAATTCTGATATATTTTGATTATTTCTTACTTATAAATGAAGGAATTTAAGATTATGAAGTATTGTTTCTTACTTACAAATGAAGGAATTTAAGATTATGCGTTATGAGTACCATTTAAAAAAAATCCCCATAGGCAGGTAACTTTCACACTTCCTTACGTTTAAAGTAGTCTTAATTGCAATATTGCAGGATTTATTTTTTTCTTTGATTAAAAATTATTGGGATTTTAGAAAAAATTATTTGCATGTGAAGCAACATTTTTTTAAATTAAACTTTAGTCATAAAGTTCTGATTTTAATGAATTTAGTGGCCTTAAATTTTCTTTTCAGGTAACAGTGGAGGAAGTTGTCAATGTGCCTCCTCATTCTGGCTTGATGTGACAATATTTTTGGTCATAACATGCACACACCTATTTACTTTACCTTCAACTTACTCTTTTGGGACTTTGGTATTAATAGTCCCATGTCCTGGTGACTTCAACTGTATAAGGAAATGGATAATAGCCCTTTTTCAAAAAAGATTGTATAGCCCACCGTAGATCATTCTAATTTAAAGAAGCTACTGCTTCTACAGCATAATTATCTATATAATGTGAACCTTTTGTATGCATCCCTTTACGTTTTTATTCTCATTTGTTTTACAAGTGCTTGGCATATTGTCTTCAAAGATAGCTACAATTCCTCCTGTTCAACCAGCCCCTTGGTAATGTGACTTTATCACTCTTTTCATCAAGAGATGAAATCTCTTTCCCCTCCTCTTGCTCTGTGCTGGTCCTGTGATCTGCAATGACCAGTGGAATGCAACATACATGGCATTGTGTGACTTTGGGCCTTAAGTGTGAAGAGGTTTTGGGGTTTCTATTTCTACCTTTGGAAAGATGCTCAGTCTGGACAACCAAATGATAAAAGTAGATTAAGACTACTAAATTCAGAGACAGATTATGTGGGGAATGGTTGCCAACGTCAGAGCCCCAGATATGTGAGTGTGTCATTTTGAAACCTCCAGACCCAGTTAAGCCATGTATCCAATGCTGTTTGGAACAAGAGCCAGTTTTCTCTTACAAATCTTGCTCAAGTTCCTGACCTGCCAAATGATGAGATGAGCAATAAAATGGCAGTTGTTTTCAGCCACTAAGGTTTGGAGTAGAACCATTAATAAAATAGAGACAAAAAACCAGGTAAGTATAAAGCATCAAAGGGAAAGAAACAATGTAAATTTTGATCATGCCAAATTTTAAGTCAGTTTAATGTATTTGTTCTGAACTGTGTATCTTGGCCTTCTATGTTAGAGTAAAATAAATAATATCAAATAAAGAAAAATCAAATAGTAAAGGAATGATAATTCCTTATTTCCTGTATCTAAGAAAAATACCACAAGTTGAGGAAACAAGTATTAAATGACAGCTGTACAAAATGTGACATCAACATACTATACAAAACCTGTGGTCTTTTCTCATGAGGGCAACCTAAAAGCTGGCCTCTGAGTAAAGTATAGTATTTCAAAGCAGATGTGTGCATCAATGAAGATTTTACTGTTTTGATTCTTCCCTTCCTTCTTTTCGCCCTTCCACTCGCCCTTCCTTTCAGTGTAGGGGCTGGCCATATGTAAAAGAAGAGAACCCAAAGTACCAAAATGGGTTTTCGGTCCTGTTCTTTTAAGTAATGAAATTCCACATTTTTATTGGTTGGAAATGACTTCCTATCTCACTGTCACCTCTGACAGCTACACATGGGAAGCTGTGTCTTTATTTATCTATTTTTATTTCTTCCATTAGTGTCTAAATAACAGCAGCTTGTACTGAATTACTGCAGGGACTGTCTCTCCTTCTTTCAAAAGAAAGTCATTCATTAGGGTGCCTTACCTTTACCAAGGCACATGGTCTCAGCTTCATGATGGCTCGCAGCCAGAGAAGCAATTTCCTTTCTTTTAAAAGAGGTTGGAAAGCATCTGATTGTATCAGGAAGAGGCATTTCAGTTTTCAAGGTGAAAGGACACTTGCTTCTTTTATAGATAATGGAAGAAATATGATACATTAGTGAAAGACAGAGGGCATACCAATTAAAAATATCCAGGAAGGGCAGGACATAGTCTGTCCACATGTTATCTCAATGTAAATTAGCAGACCAGGTAATGATACCAGTTTTCTCCTTTATGGCTTAAATAATTCAGCTTTTAAGACAGTTTTTTTTTTTAAACAAATTTCCTATACCAGAACAACTGATAATGCAATATTTATTACTTAGAAGTTCTTAAATTTTGTTTCCCTTTCTTAGACTAATATTAAATGCACAGAATTACTTACAATGCTGGAGAAAAAAAAAAAACTTTCCATTTAACTTATTTTACCCTGGACTTTAGAATTTTGTTTAAGAGAAAGAAAACATGGTGTTTCCTGGAACTAGCGGGTATAAGAATAATAGCTATTGAAATTATCTTTAATTGTTGTGAATCCAAGATAAAACAACATAAATGAAAACCCACAAAGGGTATTCAATTAATATTTGTTGTCTACCCTTTCCCACACAGCTTCTATACTAATACTGTCCAATAGAAATATGTGAGCCACAAATATGCGCCATCTGTGTAATTTTAAATTTTCTAGTAGGCATACTTTTTTAAAAAAGCAAAAAGAAGCCTGCAATGTATTTGATTTAACTTGATCTACCCAAATTATATCACTTCAATAAGTAATCAATATAGACATTATTCATGAGATTTAAAAAGACTTATTTGAGTGTAGATGACACACAATGTTGCATTAGTTTCAGGTGTACAACATAATGATTCGACTTCTCTACATGTTATGCTATGGTCACTACAAGGATAGCTACCATCTGTCACCATACAACACTATTACAATATCATTGACTATATTTCTTATGCTGGGCCTTTTATTCCCGTGATTTATTTATTCCATAACTGGAAGCCTATATCTCCCATTCCCCTTCAACCATTTTGCCCACCCCCCCCACCCCTGTCCCCTCTGCTACCATCAGTTTGTTCTCTATTTATAGGTCTGATTCTGCTTCTTGTTTGTTTATTCATTTGCTTTGTTTTTTAGATTCCACATATGAGTAAAATCATATGGTATCTGTCTTTCTCAGTCTGACTTATTTCACTTAGCATTAGATATTTTATATTCTTTTTTATACTGTCTTCAAAATCTATTGTGTATAGATCCTACATATAACATATCTCCTTTAACTGCAGTAGCCAAGATATGGAAGCAAGGTAAATGTCCATCAATGGATAAATGGATAAAGAAGATGTGATAATATATATATATATATATATATATATATATATATATATATATATATA
>NC_058405.1:27473787-27489717 GCF_002201575.2 Neomonachus schauinslandi | reverse complement strand
ATATATATATATATATATATATATATATATATATATATATATATACACGATGGAATATTACTCAGCCATAAAAAGAATGGAATCTTGTCATTTGCAACAGCATAACTCAAAATATATCAACTTCCATGCAAAGAATTGTCTAGAGCTGTATTCCTAATACATTTCTGGTTATGTAGAGGACTCATAGAGCTTTGTGAGTTTCCTAGGGCAAGCACATACTATTCTGTAGGAACTTTTTGAAACCAGATGTTACAAAACAAAAAGGACACATATTATGTCCTAAAGAAGCTCACAGTCCAATATATAAATGCAAAAAATTTTCTTTGCTAAAATGTAGTTATGCAGAGAGATAAGTGGAGGTGCAATGAAGAAGTGGTTACATTTAGTTGGGCGGGCTCCTAGAAGACTTTATACAAAAGTGATTTTGAAGAAGCATTTTAATTGTAGATGTTCCCAGTTGAGTGTGGAGATGGGGAAGAAAAGGAGAATGTAATCCTGGAATGATGATGCAATCTGAATGGAAGTACAGATGAGCAATCCAGAAGCTGGAAAAAATACATCATGGTTAAAGTGTAGAATGCAAGGTGTGACAGGAAGAAGTAAGGTGGGGCAAGTAGCTATGTGCCCGATTATGGAAAGCCATGAGCTAGTGGGCTTGGACTTTATCCTACAGGAAGCTATTGAGAGATTTCAAACCATTGAGTAAAATGACAAAATTTGTATTTTAGGTTAGATAACCCTCATAGCACTGTGGAAGATGAATTAAAGATGCTGAGATGTGAGGGCTGACACTGGGAATGGGGGTATTACTGCTGTCTGTGAAAATGCTCGTGGATGAGGCTTTGAGAAGAGACAGCAATGGGTGGGAAGAAGGGATCGAACAAGGAAAAGGAGACAGGTTAGCAATATGTAGGTGTAGGTGACAGCTGTGGGGCTAAGGATGAAGAAGGAGAGTAGAATTATTCCCAGGGCTTGTCCTCTTCCATGTGAATTAGAATAGTTTTCAAGAAAAAAGGGAACCCAGAAAGATAAGGAGATCTGGGAGCAATTCTGTATATAATTCTTGTCATTTTAAGAGCTCTAATCAAGGAAGTATGGTAGGTGTTTGGGCACCTATTTTAGCTAAAGTTGGGGATGATATTGGTGAGAAGTGGAGAGGGCCAAAGACAAAGATGTAGGGACACATATTTAGAGGTCGGTGGAGAAGCAAGGGGAAGAGCAAGCAGGTTAACAATGACATGGAGTGCCCATAGGTCAAATGAAATAAGGTTTGAAAGCAACCCATTAGAAAATAGTGACATTAACTGGAACATTTACAGAGTCATGGAGAGGACAGAAATTTATTTTAAGTCATTTGAAGAAGTTAATGGCAGACAGTGGAGACAGCAATTCAGACCATTCTTTTGAAGACTTGGTTACCAGGGGGGGGAGCTGGTATAACGTGTGCAGTAGCAATCAATGGACATGATGAGGTAGGGTCTAATTTTCTTGATTACTTAGTTAATCGATAAAATTGGAGAGCCATTGGGGCACCTGGGTGGCTCAGTCGGTTAGGGTGTGACTCTTGATTTTAGCTCAGGTCATGATCTCAGGGTCATGAGATAGAGTCTCTTATGGGGCTCTGCACTGGGTGTGGAGCGTGCTTAAGATTATCTCTCTCTCTGCCTCTGCCCTTCCCCCATTTTCTCTCTCTCTAAAAAAAAAAAAAAAAATGGGAGAGCCATTCTGAGCATGTGTATAGCCCATAAATTAGGAGCCAAAAGTGGGAAAGAAAAATTATTCAGAAAGAGAATGTAACTGTTGGACCAAGTTCATATCAAGCACAAAACCTAGCTTTGAGGAGGAAAAAGGACAGCTTCCTCTAATATTAAAGACAGGTGATATGGTCAGTGCAAACTCTCTTATTTAAAACCTGAAACTCTTGAAGGTAGCAGTTTCTGAGAACATTATATGAGATGGTATGTGCTAAAGTGCTCAACACACATGATTGATTAATGCTGATTTATCTATCTACTCCAAACCTTGTAATTTTCTCTTTTCAATACTTGTATCTTGTAATTTTTTTCCCCACATTTTTCTTGGCACCAGAAAAATTCCCTCTGAAAAAACCATTAGTGTAGATTCTGGTTTCAATTACTACGATTGCCCATTACTTCATCAACCTCAACACTCAGCAGTCACAGACCTGGTTAGCTTTAAGTGAGAGCTTCTTTCTCCAGGCCCAGAACTTGTTCCAAGCTTGTTCCAATATGACATACTGTTTCTTAAAAAAAAAAAAAAGAAAGAAAGAAAGAAAGAAAGAAAGAAAAAGAAAAAGACTCAATGCTTCAATTCCAACAAAATTATTTCTTAAAATTACTTTTTTTATTATGTTATGTTAATCACCATATGTTACATCATTAGTGTTTGATGTAGTGTTCCATGATTCATTGTTTGCGTATAACACCCAGTGCTCCATGCAGTACGTGCCCTCTTTATTACCCATCACCAGGCTAATCCATCCCCCCAACCCCCTCCCCTCTAGAACCCTCAGTTTGTTTCTCAGAGTCCATAATCTCTCATGGTTTGTCTCCCCCTCTGATTTCCCCCCCTTCATTTTTCCCTTCCTGCTTAAAATTACTTTTAAAACAAATAAGTAGGAAGTAAAATAAGTAAAAGTATAATTTTGATAAAAATGTACATGCCAATATATCTACAAGGCTTTTAATGGAAACAGTGTCTATTTCTCTTTCCCTTTTTCTACCTCTCCCAATCAATTTCAAATCCTTTATTCATGTTTTTGATATTTACCTATATATTTCAGAAAAAAATAGTCTTGAATTACTTTAATAATTCAGCTGTGCTTTTCTTTTTTTAGAAATTATGTATTCACTTACTATAGTGAAAAATGAAATTTAATTCCTTCATAACCTCCAATCTCCTTCACTTTCTTCTCCCATTTTTCCAATATGTTTATTTCTGTTTGTTAGGTCAATAATCAGTTTTTACCTTATTGTGAGTATATAAATATTTTTTACAGCTAACTCATATAAATAATTATGTGCACATTTCCTTTATTGGAAACTTTTTATTTTGGTTTTGCCTTTAATTGAGTTAAAAATTATGTGTGTGTGTAGGCATGTTGTTTTGGTTGCTTGATTTTCTATATACCTATTACTTATTTATCTCTAAACTCTGCCAAAGTGTAAATATCTTCTCAATATTTTAAATGCATAGGCATTTCTATTCATTCTATCTTCTCTGAGATATGCTAGGACAGTTTTCTCCTCCTGTTCTCTGGACTGACTCTCTGTTAACCCTCTGCATAGCTATTGTAGTTTTGGGATCTTCCTTCACCATCATCCCAGAAATTCCCATTGTCTTTCACATGCATTGGTTCCCCTGTGTGTTAGTCCATGTCTCTCTTTTTCTTGACTTACACCCTTTTTTTGGGTGACATGTCTTCTATTAATTTCCTGAGAAAGTCCTCAGGGAGATAAGTTTGTGGTACTTTATAAACACGGTATGTCTTTATTCCACTCTCACACTTTATTTCCAGTTTGGCTGCTGTAAAAATAGAGGATAACAGTAATATTCCTAATTTTTCCCATTTTTTTTTTGTTTATCTAGTGTTGCTGCTGGCAAGTTTGATGCCATTCTGTTTTTCTCTCTCTGGAAGTTTCATCCATGTTCTAAATTTTATTTTATTTTTTTTAAGATTTTATTTATTTATTAATTTGAGAGAGAGAGAGAGAGAGCAAGCACAAGTGGGGGGAGGAGCAGAGGGGGAGGGAAGTGGAGGGGAAAAGAATCTCAAGCAGACTGTGCTGAATACGAGCCCAATGTGGGGCTGGATCTCATGACCTTGAGATTATGAGAAACTGAAACCAAGAGGTGGAGGCTTAACCAACTGAGTCACCCAGGTGCCCCATGTTCTGAATTTTAAAGTGATATGTATCCCTCCCCACCACTGTGTTAGGCATCTATGGACTTTTCACTCTGAACTTCAGTTCCAGAACATTTGTAAAATCATCTACTTGATAATCTCCTTATCATAATTTCTTCTTTTTTTCTGGTTTTCCCACTGTTCAGATAATGAACTTCTTAGATTGGTGCTGTATTTTTTTCTTCCTATTTGATTTTCTACATTTAGGCTTTTTATTCTAATTTGTTAGAGTTTTCCTTAAGTTAAAATTCAACATTTTCTAGTTGACTTTTTAAAATCATTTCTGCTATCCTATTTTTAATTTCCAAAAGTTTTCCTTTACTTGTCTGGATATTAATTAATTAATTAATTAATTAATTTTTAAAGATTTTATTTATTCATTTGAGAGAGAGAGAATGAGAAAGAGAGCACATGAGAGGGGGGAGGGTCTGAGGGAGAAGCACACTCCCTGCCGAGCAGGGAGCCCGATGTGGGACTCAATCCCGGGACTCCAGGATCATGACCTAAGTCGAAGGCAGTCGCCCAACCAACTGAGCCACCCAGGCGCCCTGGATATTTATTTTTTTAATATCACGGTCTTTTTTTTCCCGAGGAAATAAAATTTCTTCGTTCTGGGAGATAGATGTTAAATGTGCGCACACACACACACACACACACACACACACTCTTAAAGTTTTCTACTGCTTCCATCATTTTATTTTCTCCACATTTGTTATTTTTGTTTGTTTGGTCTCTGTCTTTCACCTTAGAGGCTTTCTTCAGATGTCTGGGGATACTTGGCTGCTCATAAATATGTAAGAATGAGTCACTAAACATCTAATAAGATACTTTAGGGCTTGTCAACTGGTGCACCTCCTTGGTGGGTGATCTGGCCCTGTAAACTCCTGTTAATGTTTTTTAGGTCTTTTCTCTTAGTCTGGTTCGATTCCCCAGAGAAGAATTATCCAACCTCATGGCAGGAGAGTCTAATATTGGCTGTTAATATTCATAGCGTTAGGTTAGGGGGAAGATGAGAGAGATCTCAAGGGTTCTGTGTGTAGTCCATGAAGTTAGAAATGCCCTAGTTCGGCCCTGTGATCTCTACTAAGCATGCCCTCTGACTCCTCCTCTACAGAAAGTAAACCCCAGCCTTCCATAGAAGAGGAAGTCACCTAGTTACTTGTGATGCACTTAGGGATCTGGTTCTCTACTTGCAGACAGTCAACAATCCTCTTGCATTAACCCCACCTTTATCTTTAGGTTCATGGATACCCAGTGGTGGCAATTCTGGAGAGTTTCTGAGTTTTGTGGTACAAATAATATTGCTTCTGCTTCTGGACATTCTTTATGAATGTCTTGGAATTCACCTTTCTTCAGGCTAAGGCAGTTACTATTTGTCTATTTGCCTTCTAGCTTCCAAAACTGCGTTGCAATATCATTTCTTGTGTGACATTTGTATTTGTCATTTAATACCTTAAAATCCCGAGTTATTTTAGTAGAGGGTCATGAAGAAGCAGAGGTAAGCATGCATTGGTTCTGCTGTACAATTTAGGACATTTAGAACACACACACACACACACACACTTTTTTTTTTCATTCCATAACTTGAAACTTGTACCTCTTGCTCCTCTTCACCCATTTTGCCCACCTCCCACTCCCTTCCCCTTTGGCAATCACCAATGTGGTTCTCTGTATTTAGAACATATAAGTTTTTGATATAGCTTCATAAGATATAGCATTATATAAGAACACTGCTCTGAGCATGGAAGTCACAACTTTTAAATGTTTTATAAAATGCAAAAAACCAACATAATTTTCTAAAGGTGATAAAATTGAATCATGAATCCCTTCAGTAACAAATAATCTACATCTACTTCTATGTACTTCACACATCTCTTAATAACCATGAAGGGATTATAGTATTCTCAGTAGATCAATTCCATACTTCTTCTTATTAATCATTCTAACTTTTATAATGCTGGAAGTGCCAAAATATCTCCTCATTGCAGCTGCATATTCACGGTCCAGAACATTCTTTCCAGTATGACTTGATTATCCTCATCAACTTTGTAACAACCTTCATATGTGAGGTGAGAGAGTGAAGAAATCAATCTTGCCATCAATAGGAGTGGATTAAGAGTTCCAACGTGAACTCAGAAATAGTGCCCTCGTTGTGAGGAGCATTAGTTGGAGCGTGTTGCTCATTCTAGAGCAGAAACACAAAAATAAAAAATAAAAGTAAAGTAGAGTACAAATCTTTGGTAACATGACTGTTTCTCATTTTCAAGAACTGGATGAAATATTTAATAATTTCAAAGAATAAATAAATATTGGGCCAAAGAAGCAGACATAACAGTAAATGTGGAAACCCAGGAAAACACGCAAGTATCTGTACTGAGCTGTGTTGGTGCCGCTTCAAACTGATATGCCAGTAGAAAAGAACAGGCAGCATGTGAATTAGGATCCAAGAACTGCCTCCAATCTCGTAAGGTGCAATTCGGAGGGTGAATAATTTCTCTAAGTTAAAATAGTCCACAGCAGTGAGTGGTTTATAAGAGACTGCTGCATGGCACAAGAACTTCAAGAAGGTAGGAGAGTTCTCCTGAGGGCCAACCACCCTAATCCGAGTTAATGGGTAAATGCCTGGATAAGGTCTCAGTCAGACATTTAAAAAGAAAAATTAGGGTGCCTGGGTGGCTCAGTCATTAGGGTCTGCATTCGGCTCAGGTCATGATCCCAGAGTCCTGGGATCTAGTTCTGCATCAGGCTCCCTGCTTGGCGGGGAGTCTGCTTCTCCCTCTCCCTCTGCCTGCTGCTTTCCCTGCTTGTGTTCCCTCTGATCCTTCTTTCTCTCTCTCAAATAAATAAATAAAATCTTTAAAAAAATAAATTTCCTAAAAAAAAAGAAAAAAATGAAGCAAAATATATGAAGTTAGGAAAGAAGTACCATTTTTCCAAATAGTCTTCCTAGTGAGCACTTCAGGTTACATGAATTTCTTTAAAAAATTTACATGAATTATTTCCCCCCAAAGTTTATATATTTTTATGCCCCATATCCCTCTGTAAAGAAAAAAAATCTTATTTCTATTGCAGAGCACAGAAAATGAAGTATAACACAAAGATTGGTGGGAAGAGAGGGGAGGGTGGTGAGATGTCTTGAAATTAAGTCAGAACAACATGAAGAATATTCATGTTCCTTTTCTCTTGGTTCCATTTCCAAATATGTATTCTCAAATTAGTGTAGAAAAATATTTATTACATGCTTAATGGCATGTAATTCCATTAGATAAATTATAAAGAAAAGGAAAGATATATTTAAAGTGACATCCAACTCTGAATTTTAAAGCCAAGAGAGAAAGGAAAGTATACAAATTAAAAGTAGAAAATAAAAGCATTGCATAAAAATCTAAGGAAACAGTGCAATGCAGAACCAATTCTAAGGAAAAAAAAACTATGCCAATTAAAAAATCAGTGGGACTCTTTTATTGTGTTGACTCGTGAACTCAAGAGATCAAAAGATATCCAATATACTTCAATAATTTGTCAAAAAATTTGACAATTGGTCCAATTGTCTAATTCCATTTAACTTAGGAAGATATAAATTGCATAATGTTGACCACAGTTGAAGCAGAGATTTCATTACCTAGGTCAGCTATAGATCTATCATTCATATATTGCTTTATTCTTTCAGCTTATAAACAATTACTTAGTGTTTATTGTCAGTGGAGTGTCAGGACATTGAAGAAGAAAAAAGACGTGGTCCTCATTCTTTAGGACCTCAGACCTTTGGAGAAGGTGAAAACCAGAACTGATCGTCATGGAACTGCTATGTGATGAGTGTTTATGGAGACAGGATGTTTAAGTGTTGGGGTGGGGAGACCAAGGAAGGTTTCAGAAGCTATGCTTGATTTCAATTAAGTATAACTAAGTTCTCAACAATAAATCAATGGAGGGATTATTTCAGGTAGAAGAAAATGTGCAACAGCACAGATCATGAGAGGGATTGGATTATCTTTTGGAAATCCCAGCAGAAACACTGCAGATTTGCAGGAAGTGGTAGGAAGTGAGTTGACTGGTGGTTGAAAGGACTTATGTATGCTAAGCCAAGGAATTTATACTTTGGTATAGGTACTGGGGAGTCAAAGATTTTAAGAGGGAGATAGAAATGATTTAATTTGCCTTTGAAAAGATCTCTGGTAGGACCTTGAAAGGTGAACTGGAGAGAATTGAACACTTAAGCAGAAAGAAAAGTGAGTAGCCGTCGCAATAAGAAAGAATAGTCTTGAGAAATATTTAATAGTTAGAGCTATTAGGTTTTTTTTTTTTAAGATTTTATTTATTTATTTCACAGAGATAGTGAGAGCAGGAACACAAGCAGGGGGAGTGGGAGAGGGAGAAGCAGGCTTCCTGCTGAGCAGGGAGCCCGATGCGGGGCTCAATCCCAGGACCCTGGGATCATGACCTGAGCCGAAGGCAGACGCTTAACGACTGAGCCACCCAGGCTCCCGCTATTAGGTTTTTATCATTAATTAGATTCAGAGGAAAAAAGAAACCAAGAATGATTACCTAGTTTTTAGTTTGGCCAAATGGAGACCGATGTTTCTATTAGTCACATAAGTAGAAAAGAGAAGAGCAGAGGGAAGATAATGAATTTGTTTTGAGTAAATTGGATACTTTAACAATGGAGAGTAAAATAATTTACTTAAATACTAATACAAGCAGAGATTTTTTAAAAATAGTTTATTTTTTGAAAATACATAAGCTTTTTTTTTTTTAAACCCTGGAAATGTGTTAATAATATCAATTGATCTCCACGTATCCAGACATCTATCTTTCCCATTCCTGGAATTTGGGTATTATTTAAACCTGCTTTCTTTGGAACATTGCCTTTGGCAAATAGCCTGAAGAAGTATATAAATTTAGGAAAGTCTTTGCAGATGGAAATTTTGCTTTCCCCATTTTATTACCATTAATGTCCTTCCCTTTTCTTGACCATGACGAGGAAGAATTCAATTAGAGGACACTTTTAGGTTTGAGCTTTGCCTTATAATAACTGGATTTATTTAGTTATCACAGGATGAACAGATGTGTCTAAAACCACCTTATGTTTCCCAACATAATATTGTTGATCTCTATTTTTTTTTCTTTTTGGAACAGGGACCAGACAAATGGTGACCAGACGGTCCAGTCTGGAAAAGCGTAATTGCCAACTCTGATTTAAGTGGGAGTGGAAAAATTCCTCAGAGGAAAGTGGGAATTTAGCTCAAGATAGTAGTTTCCATGTGTGAGAAGGTTTTAATTTCTCCAAAGGAAGAAAAATAGGAGTAACAGAAAAAAAAAAACATTTATAGGATTTAGGAATGATAAGTTTATTTTTAGGGAATCTATTTAAAATAGCTGTTTCTTTCCTATGTATATTTGTACTAGTAGAAATAATTAAACCTTTTTTTTTTTTTCAGGCTTTAGAATTTCCCATCAATACTTTAGGAGTTAACTGAGCTGACAGATTTGATTACTCAAAGTGGTCAGTCTCATTTTTTATTTCACTTTGACATAAGACTTGGCACAAGTCTATTACAAGCTATGCTCATTTATTGCTGCACTTCTAAGTTATAAATCTGGTTTACATCTATGGAAAATGTAGTGTAGAATTGAAGACATGTCCAATTATCTGGGCAATTTGTTTTATGAACTTATACCAAATTAAATAGAAAGCATAGCCAGTATTTGTTCTTCCTCTGTGGGCTGCAAATCAGTTAAAAAAAAAAAAAAAAAAAAAACAACCTTTTTGAACGGGGGCATTGAAAGTTCTGGCTTTTGAGACTGTTTCCTGAATGTGTTCTGATTAAAACAGGATCTGAGAGTCTGATTGATAGTCTCTATTTCTTTTCTTAATGTCACAAATACATTCAGAATGTTGACTCCTATGAAAGGTAGAATTGCTGAGCTGGATTGCATTGCCTTCAGCGTTCTTCATATTAGTTGGAGGAAATGATTTGACTAAGCACTTAAATCATGGATATGCAAGGCTGCTTTTCTCAGGAAATAGTTACTGAAAGGGATTTTGTGAGTCTCTCATCTATAAAAATGAAATAAAATTCAGCCTAGGATGGGTAATCGAGATGTAGTAGTGCATGTATATGCTTTTGACTTTTACAAATAGAGTGACTCATTTGATCAAGCGTCATGTGTAAAGATGAATTGTTGAGCATTTGTCTGCTGGTCCTAAGAAGTGGGTATTACCCCAGGGATATAAGGTTATGACAGTATTGGGGGTGATGGTGACCAACTGCTTTTTTGATTCTACTCTGTTTTGGGGAAGGAAATGAGTCTGCTGAATTAAAACAAAACAAAACAAAATAATGGGGAAGACTTTAAGCTCTTGAAAACTTCTTTGATGATAGGATTCTTAATTGTAAATGTTTGCATCTAAGATGACTTGTTAGAATGTCTGTGTAGTTCTGCTACAATTTATACTCTGTTGTGTCTTCCATTACATTCAGAGACATACACATTTTCTTAAAGGCTGGTTTTCTTGTTCTGAATGGTTCTTGTTGTCTCTAGGCATTGACAGCCACCCAGGGCTGTGCTGCTTCTTTAACACAAGCTCCCACACTCGCCTTCTATCTTTGAAGTTGACCCCGCCATCCCTGGAGATGGAGCAGCTTCACAAGGCTGGACCTTTCTGTTGTCCCTGGAATGTCCTTACCTGCTCAGCCTCCACTGCTCCCAGGCCTGGAGGACCATGATGGAACACCCAGTCATTAGGAAGGGCTTCTACTTGCACTTCCTGGTTACATTTTCCCTCTTCATTGTATTCCCGTCCCTATTTCCATTACTTAGCAATTTGACATGGTCTCTGATCGACAGAGGGTTTCTCCCCTTATTTTTGGGCATAGCTATGTGTTTATCGATTTCAAGTGTATCTTCTATCAACTTTCAGGTTTCACATTGTTCAAGCTGACATATTGCATGAAATCAATGCTTCTTTAGGCTTAATTGAGATCCTTGTGCTTACTTAGGAATTTTCATTGCTACCTCAGTCCAGACTCACCTATAAGACTCATCACCAATTGTCTTTTGACTGGAGATAGTTACTGTCATGCACATTCAGAGATTGACTGTACATGGAGAATCATCACTTAATTAAATTATTTCTATTTCTTTTAAACAATAACAATTTATAAATCTCAGGAACATATGTATTTTATTTTAAAAATAAAAAAAATTAGCTATCCCATTTCTTTCTATTCCCTTATTATTCCAGGCCTTAAATATAACCAGTTTTTCTGTTAAAGGGGGCCAAAAAGGTATTAACAGGGAGAAATATTTTAAAATTAAAAAGTAATGAACTCAAAGTAATTTGCCAATGAAAAATACTTTCTTAGGTTCAAATCTGCAATCATATATGGCAAACAGATTAGCACAAATTGATTTAGAAAATAGTCTTTTGTGCTAATAGCAAGATTAAATCACCATTTAATCATGGTAAAAATAATTTATTTTTGTGGATGAGGATTTTGTTCCTTAGAGGATGGTCAATACCCACTTTTGTCATATATATAAATTTAAAACTATTTCTCCGGAGAGCTATTATGAAAGCCTTAAAAGGAATCTCCTTATTCCTATATACATTTCCTGATCTGTTTTTCTTTCTGCTATTAAAATTAAGTGGATGCCATATTGAAACTTATCTTCATTGCTTTTTATTCTCCCCAGAATTATTCACGTCATAGTCTATTTTTCTCCATTTATTATGCTAATTTGCTTTTAATTTGACAGTTTTCCTCATGTCTCAATGCATTGTTTTGACAGTGAGTTACTCATCAAGATTTTACTTGAAAAAAGAAAATGATAATTCATGTTCACATGTTAAACTTAGCTCATTTTAGTCTCTTTTTATTCCGCAGTCCTATGTACATTACAATGACAGAGACTATAACTGACAAGATAATGGATTAAACTTTATAAGTTGATCTAGCTAAAGAGGGTTCATTGGATACTAGAAACTAAACTGAGAGCAATTTTTTTTTAAATAAAGGAATGTAAAAAAAAAATAAACCCACAAAAGAGAAAATAATTTATTTGTAAAAACCAATACTTTTTATGCTTAACTAATAACAAGCTAACTTATATACCATTTAGTTCTATTTTTCCTCATGCATATGTGACCTGGATAGGTATGCCATATACTGGTTTATGAGTAATATTAGTTTTCCTTAATCTGCACTCTGCCTCCTCCTTTCTTTGCATATTCTCCTTGATAAATGAACTTTTTTGTTTTCACTCCTTTTCTTCCGTATACCATCTGCTTTTTTTTTTTTTTTTTTTTGTGGGGGGATAGGGACAAAGGGTTCAATTATCTATCTATTTATCTTCTTTTCTGTCTCTATCTCAGGTATTTTATTTTATTTTTTTTTAAAGATTGATTTATTTATTTGAGAGAAAGAGAGCAAGTGCATGAGCAGGGGGAGGAGCAGAGGGAATGAGAATCTCAAGCAGACTTCCTGCTGAGTGCTGAGTGTAGAGCCCATGGCAGGGCTCTATCCCACAACACAGGAGATCATGACCTAAATCACTAAACCAAGGATCCAATGCTTAACTGACTGAGCCACCAGGGCACCCTTGGGTATTTTAATAATAACCCCTGACATAGCTTTGATGATGGCGATGAGACTTTTCTTTGCACATTCTTTTCCATCTCTCCTTACTTCCTATTCCCTATAGAGTTTTCTTTTTTAAGATTTTTTATTTATTTGACAGAGAGAGCACAAGCAGAGGGAGAGAGAGGGAGAAGCAGGCTCCCTGCTGAGCAAGGAGTCTGATGCGGGACTCGATCCCAGGACGCTGGGATCATGACCCGGGCCGAAGGCAGCCGCTTAACTGACTGAGCCACCCAGGCGTCCCTTCCCTACAGAGTTTGATAAAGAAGATTAAGAGGTTAGAAGTCTTTGAGTCTATAGTTTCTGGAAAGAGCCTTTTCTTTGCCAATGTTTCCAAGTCTATTAAGCCAAGGAGTCCAAACAGCCCGTAGCAGGTGTGGTGGGCAGCTCGCACGGAGGTCTTTACTCAGTATATTATGTTGGTGTCATCAACCAATAGCCCTTGAACTGGATTCTGTCTAAAAGACAGTGAAAGACAGACTAGACAGGAAATTCCTGCCCCATTCTTTGTCTTCTGTTTTCTTTTTAGGACGAGGAGTCTGTGGTAGAAGGGTGTTTTCTTCCGATATAGATTCAAAGGATTTCACAGCTTTTTTTCACAAGTACATGTAGGGGCCCATGGAGCCTGGCCAAATAGCTCCCTCTCCCTTATTGAGGACAATTAAGGAAAAAAATTGAAAGCCCTATATTTTTCGAGTGTGAGTTTTATGGGCAAAGTAGAAAATGTTGAACTCAATATTTAATTTCTGATTTTAAAAAACCCTGTTTTTATGTTAATCATTTACTTAATATTTTCATTTACTTAATTTAAAAATATTTTTGGATCATAATGATCATCCTAAGATCCATGTTTATATGACAGAGAAATATAGTATTCTTTTTATGGACTTAAAAAATCTTATTTCAGTATACATTTAAAATTCTTATGAAATGGTTAGTACAAATTCCATAGAATTTGGATGGGATTTTAACATGACTGTACTTTAAAAAATATTCTTAAATAAGGCCATTATCATATTAAATACATAGCTGCTATATTATCACTTCTTTGAAGCACTGTTCTCAACAATAAGTTGAGAAAATCATTCTCACTCATAAAAGTCTATTTAAATTTAGCAGTGTGAGCATCCCATTTGCTTTAAAGAAAACCACTTCTTATTAAAAATATTTAGACAAAAAATTACTTCACACAAAGAAGTTAAATACCACTGTTTAATGTTTTATTACAGCACTGGGAACATTAAATAAATAACAATGGAAATAAAGCAAGGCATAAGGTCTGTTAAGCAGCCTGGACTTTATTTACACAAGAGGCTGTTGAAATTTATGTTTAAGTTACTGAATACCCATTTATATAACAGCTGAATCTGTAGGTGTCACATTTAATTCTTTAAAAAAATCTGCTTTTCAGCTGGAAACTGTGCCTTACTCCATTTCATTGTCCTAGAGATGCGGTTTTACTATGCAGTAGTTGATTAGTTTAAAACTGGGGAAATTAGAGTACCCCATTCGCTTGGCCTCAGATTGACTGGTCTAGTTATGGGTATAAGGCCACAGTTGGCCAGTGCATCCCTTCTCTAGTATTATCTTGCTGCCATGTGCATTTATTGTGGCTACTGTTTTAATATGGAAAGAAAGCAGCAGTTGCAAATTGACACATGTCATGTTTCATTGGTTAGAAGGGCAAGGGTGGGTTCTCTGTGGGGGCGGGGACTGGGAAAGGGACAGTAGAATGAATAAGAGAGAATGAGAGGAGAGGAGGGAAAGGGAGGATGTGAATGGAAAGAAAGAGATTAAGGTGACCCATCGGGTGGAAGAGGAGAAATGGATAGTCCTGATGGCCCTGGAATTATTTGAATTCTTGGTTCTCTGCTTTGCCTGTAGCTTGGTTGTTCTACAAGATACTCCAATATCTTTCCAAGAAAAAGTCTCCTTTAAAGTTTGTTCTTACTGAGTATCTGTCATTACCACCAAAATATTTCTAATAAATGCAAATCATATCTTATTTTACAGGTCTCATTTAGAGAGACATCCATTTGAAGAAAGGCAAACTTGCAAATATGGTCTATGTCCAAATGCATAGATCCTCAGAAAACTACTTAACATTGATGATGGTTAACTGTCAAAGAAGGCAAATAGCAAAAGTGAAAGTGTTGAATCTATTAAGAGGGATTTAGAAGTCTTTTAGGATTCAAAATTTAGGCTTTCTTTAACGAGTTAGAAAGGCAGTTGATGAAATAAGTTTGCATATGAAGTTTGCTTACTCGGTTTACCTCATGCAGAGGTAATAATCCCAGTGATTTTGATTGTCTTAATACAATCACCATGTTGTCACAGGTGAATTTTGCCCATTCCCATACATAAATCCAGTTCACTATTGTCTGTAAAATGAGCCCTTATAGTTCAACTCCAAACTTCCTGTCACTTTACTATCTTTTTTAAGGGCCTTCCTTGTAAAAAAAAAAACCCTTGTTTTCAGTTCTATGTTGATATAGAGACTTAGTCACTGACATAATGTGATTTATATTTAATGGAGGAGTAGATAAAATATGTCACTATAATACTGAATGATGTACAGAAAGTATGGATATTTACTATGAGGCCTTAAGGATACTTAAAATGCAAGACCTGGGTCTTCCCTTTTGGAGATCATTAGTATTTTTTTTGGCTTTAGCCATCATCCAGAAAACTGGGAAACACAGCCTTTTGGGTAGCTCAGCAACCGATGTTTGTAATTCTACAGTTCAAGACAGTTTTTAGGATAATGGCTTTGCAGAATATTTTTCAGAAGAGTACAAATCAGGGAAGAGCTCTACCTCTTATGGAGAGGCTAAGGAACACACATATTGAGCATATTTTTGGTCTCCTGAAGGAACCTCCTTTAGCAGTTGCTGAACACTGATGATGTCACTCCAGCCCCTAAAAATCATTTCTGAGTTTCCTTGACTTAATTCTTTATCAAATGCAATAGCTACAAGGCTCTGACTGCCAGAGCTCTGCTTTACTGATTTGCTTGCTCATTTTTGCTCTGATTCCCCCTTTCCTTCTTTTGACCTATGTTCATGGCTTCTGGGTGATGATACACTCCATTTTCTTCATTATCTGACTTTGGTTCATACCCAGCTTTGACATCCTTGCTTTTCTGTCTTCAGGGCTTAAGTCTCAAAGGGACTGCAATTCATTGGTCCCTTAATTTTCTTAGAAAAATTAAATCCGTGTTTGGGAATTTAAATTCATTTAAATCCTTTTCAGGAATCTATTACTGGATTAGCGATAATAAGGAATGATTGGAGGGTTTTAAACTAGTTGAAGAGCATCTTTTTTTTTTTTTTTTTTTTTTTTTAAAAGATTTTTTTTATTTAT
>NC_058405.1:27461523-27473687 GCF_002201575.2 Neomonachus schauinslandi | reverse complement strand
TATTTATTTGAGAGAGAGAGAATGAGAGACAGAGAGCATGAGAGGGAGGAGGGTCAGAGGGAGAAGCAGACTCCCTGCCGAGCAGGGAGTCCGATGCGGGACTCGATCCCGGGACTCCAGGATCATGACCTGAGCCGAAGGCAGTCGCTTAACCAACTGAGCCACCCAGGCGCCCAGTTGAAGAGCATCTTGATGGGAAGACTGTGACCATGTCAAGGACAGAATAGAAGGCTATGGAGCGTTTGAGAGATACCACTTAAAAGTAAGGTTAGTATATGATTCTGAATTTGTCTGTTTCTCCAGTATAGACACTTTTTCAAGTCTCCTTCATTGTTTAGTTAGCGTAATACCTTGTCGTTTTAATAACTAAATGAAAAATAATAATGAAAGTTTAAACCAAGGCTGCCAGGGATGAAAGAAGAGTTATAATCAACAGTACCTGACCTCTCTTTGGAATATGAAGGAAAGGAAGAAGTCAGTCTCTCTCTCAGATTTTAGGTTTGTGTTGCTGAGTTGGTGGTATTATTGACAAAGCAGTCAATAAAATAGGCTAGCAGGTTTTGAAGCTACAGGTGATGACTTCGGTTTTTGTTGTGTTTAGCTTTTGGTACTCAAGGGACATCCCAAAGGAGCTGTCCAGTAAAGAGTTAGATACTTGGATCTGGAACTCAGAGGAGAGATTGAGAGTTAGATGATGGGATTCTTAGGCAGGGGAATCTCAGTATTTAAAGAGTGAACTGTAACAATATGCTAGAGAAGAGATGGAAGAAGATAGATTCAAGAACTAGAATGGTAAATAAAAGAATAGCGGTGTAAAAATTAGAGAAGAGAAAATATTAATTGTGATGAGATCACATAAGTCTACTGCATGTGGTAGTTCTGTGGTTTGACCTATCCAAACAGGAGGTGCAGAGCAAGATGCATTGGCGGAGAATCTTACCACCCTGCCACTGCCCTTCAGTCAGAATCTCCCTCTTGGTAAGGTTGTCTGCAGAGGCTACTAGAGGTATTCAAGGCAGCCTAGGTTAACAGCTTTTTTTTCTCTCTGTGCAAATGGAGTGCATGGTGCTGTCTTTTGTTGTGATCTGACTGAAATATTCACATTTCTCTTTCTCTAATTGGAGAGTATTTGCTTGTACACTTAAGAATGTCTTTGCTTTAAGATTAAGAACTTAACTTCTGAGCTCTCAAATTATTCTCTGGGCAAACGTCCCCATTTTAATCTGTAGTTATTGTTTCCTAAGTAGTATCTGAACATGGTTTGTAGTACAGGGCTTTGTACATAGCTTGTGTTCACCCAGAAAATGTCAAATGAATGAATGATGTTGCTGTTGACTTCTATGTTTATTAATCTAACAAATTTTCCAAAAAACATTTTTGATAATTTTAAAGTGGATTCTAGGGGCGCCTGGGTGGCTCAGTTGGTTAAGCTACTGCCTTCGGCTCAGGTCATGATCCTGGAGTCCCGGGATCGAGTCCCACATCAGGCTCCCTGCTGAGCAGGGAGTCTGCTTCTCCCTCTGACCCTCCCCCCTCTCATGTGCTCTCTCTCATTCTCTCTCTCAAATAAATAAATAAAATCTTTAAAAAAATAAATAAATAAAGTGGATTCTATCTGTGAGATGAGACTGATAAGTGAAAAATGATGAGTTCAATGAATAAAATGTTCAATTAAAATATTCTTTACTCTTGGTAATTTTAGTGAGTTTTCTTACCATTTCTATGCTTTAGTTTTTGACTCTGGAAAACTGAGTCTACTTGGACTTGGGCCATTGGCCTATTTTGTGTTTCCAGTTTTTGCAAATTGGAATGTGTATTAAATTTCAGAGTTCCTAAGCCAAAAGTATATTAAAAATCCC
Organism: Neomonachus schauinslandi; assembly: GCF_002201575.2. NCBI lineage: Eukaryota > Metazoa > Chordata > Mammalia > Carnivora > Phocidae > Neomonachus > Neomonachus schauinslandi. The sequence goes on along the minus strand of NC_058405.1, from coordinate 27,471,828 downwards.
CATTTGCTCTTTTCTAATGGAAAAATAAAGTGATCTCCAATGGAGAGGGACTCCCTCTTCTGTGAGCTTGCCTGCAGAACAGGGGAGTATTTGTATGTAAGCTCAGAATCACTGTGCCAAAAAGGTGGTATGTTTTGATGTATTCTATCAATCATTTTGTCCTTTTGTTAAGGTTTTTATTTTGTGTTTCACAGAATGTAAATCTGGCTTATTGCCTTTAAATATTCATGCAGAGTCATATATTATCTTTAAAATTTCATGTTTTTCTTGGCATAATTCTTAAATTAGAATTAAGAGCCTCTATAACTTATGAGCCAATCAATTGAGTTTCTGAATATAAAATGGAACCAATCAAGCCACCAGAGTAAAGATGCATTAAGTCAAGTTGCTCTGGAAATGAAAATATAGTTAAGAACTATATTTTTCTGCTGGAACAAAACAGATTATCTTTATGTGAGTTACAGGGTCATCCAGTCAAATAATCAAGCAATTTGTTTTTGCTATTGTTTCTACTGTGTTGAGGTGACCCCAAATCTGGAATTCTACCCTTATGAACTGAATGTTTGAGGCTGCCTCAAAGGGCACACGTTGAAGCCCTAACCACCAATGTGATGGTAGTTAGTAGGAAATTAGGATTAGATTAGGTCATGAGGGTGGGGCCCTCCTGGTGGGTTTAGTGATTTTATAAAAAGAGGAATCGAGAGAGAGAGAGAGATATCTTTCTCCACCTGTGAGAACATAGCCCAGAACGTGGCAAGCCAGGAAGAGAATTCACAGCAGAAACAGAATCTTGTATTCAGCCTGAAGAACTGTGAAGAAATAAATGTCTGCAGTGTAAGTCGCCCAGTCTGTGGTATTTTTATTATGGAAGCCCAAGCAGACCAAGACAAATATGGTAGCTGTTTCCTTGTTCCATATTCAGAATTTTATTGCATCCTTTGTATTTCAAATGCAGACAAATCAATAAACAAAATGTTCAGAGACTGTGGGGGTATTGTATAGGACGTAGACAGGGTAATGTGGTGGAGAAGTAGAATAATCAGGAGAGATCTCTTTTTGGAGATGGCATTATTGTCAAGAATAAGGTTAATCAGTGTTGTGAGGAGTAAGGGCAGGAGAGTGTTTTGGGAAGAGGGAACAGACATCTCATTGACCCTGTGTGCACCCTAGAAGCCACTCTTTGTGTATTCTAAATATTAAATAGAAATAGATGAAAAGAAGTAGATAAAGATGAAGTTTGTTTTGGATTTAGTTAGGGATGGAGAAGAACTTTGGAAATATAAATCTTTCACTGGGCATGTATGCAAATTATTTAAAAGAAAATAATGTCAATGTATTTAAAATTGGAACAACTGTTGAAAATGTTCGTTTACATTCTCATTCTTTCTCTGTCCTCTACTTTTGTGTACGTGTCTCTGAATTGTGGGATCTACATTCACAATTGTGAATGCCTCTCTACAAATGGACATCGGAAACCATGAATGGATTTGGGAAGTCAGTACAGATTCGCTGGAGTGTAGTGTCTTATTTCCACCATGTAAGTTAAAGTCTAACCTCTGGAGCCAGATTTCTGCAGTGATTTTCTGGCTGAGGCTCTACAAATGTGGTTGGCACCACACTAGGTGGCTCAGGTAGCCAGGAACTGAGATTATGTTTACCATTTTCATAAACCTCATGGAATAAATATAGGCTCCAGTCACCCTTTCTTCTACCCCCCACTGTAGCTGTTAGCAGGAAGGAAGTATCATTTCCATCTCTTGGTACAATGAAAGCTCTGAGAATCTAGTTACAATTTCTCTTAGCAAATGGAATCCCAGAAGTGTCTGTACATAGCTAAAATGCACATGTATTCTCCTCTTAGAATTTTTTTTCAGACCATGGTTGAAAAATATCTGCTCTTTAAATTATTCCATTGCTTTACAGAGGAAGTATTAATTACATGACTGCAAGCATAGATCAGGCTGGGATGTAATTACAGGGCTTACTCTGTCTCTGTTGTCCAACAGAATTAGGCAGGAAGTGTTCGCGATGCCAACAGTTTAAGGTGTTTTGGAGCCCATTATGTTTCTGGTTCTCTCAAGAACTTAAGCACAGATCAAATGACATTTCTGTTGCCCAATTGTCTGGAAAAATGACAAAGTAAGTATTACCTGAGATACATTTTTTACAAGTTTTGTGTTTGCACATTGATAGGAAATGCTGTATGCAGCCTTGAAAAGGGAGTCTTCATTCTTGTTATCTGACTTTTCTCTCTTTTGTCATAGTTGGAGTCCATTACTCTATATTTGAGTATCACATTAAACAATGATGTAGCTATGAAGATAAAAATGTGTTTGTATTATATAGTTACGCCTTTTTAACAATACTTCTGTATAAAATTGTTTTTTTAAATGTCCAATTTCAAATTGGAATGTCAGAATAAAAATAAAAGTCTCTAAAGATTACCCTTCTATCTCAATCACTCTTTTTGGTGTTATTATTTCCTGTACTGTGGTTTTTCATAATTCTTGTAAAAATTGAAATCTATTTAAGTTTTTACTTGTTAGTTCTCTTGCAAGTTCATGTTTACTCTCAGCTTTTAAGCAAGCTCTCCCAATCAGTTAAAGAAGTTTTAATTTTGCCACTGTTTCCTGCCATGTGGGGGGCTACATCTTCTGAAAATTCTTCTCCTAGTTACAGATTCTTCTCTAACCATTCTCCCATCACAAATATTATATTTCTTGATATTTTTCTTGTCGCTATTAGGCAATTCATACTACATCCCTCCTCTTTCCTCAGACTTTCACACTATTAGTATGCTTGGTTTCCTCATAATCTACCCCAAATTACATTCTGAGTGCATGTTTTTTCTTGAAGCATGTGTACATATAATCACTTTTAGGGCCAGTTACATAACTCTAACCTTATTACTGTTTTTGCAATCACTGCATTTACTTCCTGTTCAAGGTTTCCTTTTTCACCTTCTTATTCTTGTCCTTTTAAAACAGGCTGACAATTTCTATTATATATCAGAGCAGGAGAAATGAACCTCCAGAGTTGTACATGCTTCCCTCCCCCCAACCCTTTTTTTTGTATCATATTGATAGAAGCCATCACTCTGGAGACACAGACTTGGATTTTGACTAACATCTCCATTCACTGCTAGCAAAGTAATGCTAAATTTGATTGGTCGACTTGTTTCAGAAGGAAATGAAAAAACCATATTTAATATATTGCAAGACTTGAAGTGTAGGTAAATTTATGTGCTAAGCAATGAAAGAAAATATTCAAGGAGAAGACCATGTGTCCTAAAAGGGTCTGTAGTACAGCAGAAGGTATAGTGATAGAAAGTCAAAAGGCTTGGGTCTGAGTTTTGGCTCTGCATCTTCCTTGCTGTGTGATATTGCTGGACACACCATCCAACTTGTTTAGGTCTTAGCTGTCTCACTCAAAAGGGAAATGTTATTCATCTCCAAGAGTTGTCATGTTAATAATCAAGTAAGATTACTGATATAGAAGTGCCTAATTTTCTTTTACTATCTTCTTCCTGTTTTTTTTTTTTTAGTCTGGGCTCATTTTCATTAAATTGGTTCTTTGTTTTTAAACCTGTACTTAACACTGAGTAAGAAACAGTGATGTACCTTTGGTGAAGGTCCCAGAGCATCACAGGTAAGAGCACAGAAGCTAGTCAAGTGAATTGTGTTCATATCTCAGCTCTCCTGCTTCCTATTGGTGTGACTTTGGGCAAGATGCCTAACTTTTTAAGTCTCAGCTTCCTCTCCTATAAATTTGGGATAATAATAGTATGAGACAGAATAAAAAGCACTTAAAACAACTGGTGCATATTTCATAAGTATTCAATCAATGTCAGTGATCACAAGTCAACAGTTCCATTAATAAGTGTCATAATATCGGTCAGGAATATAGTGTTATAGCTGTTTTCTTTCCTTAAAATCTATACAACATAATGTCTTAGCATCACCTAGGTATGCAGCTTGACTCCACTTTATATAATAAAACTAGTATATTTTCTGAATTAGTTCACAGTACAAATGTTGGATTTTGTTTAAAGAAATGAGAATAATATATTTTATACATAGTTTTCTCTCTTAACAGACCACATGTAGATAATTGTAATGAATGTGTTAATGCAAATGCTTCTTGCCAAATAAATAATTAAGAGGCCAGCTTGTTACTCAGGAAATAGCAGCGAACTTCATAACAGAAATCTTGGTTTTGTAAACCATTTTTTCCAACTTCTGATAATGTGACCATATACTTATCTGACTCTAAATTTTGATCTTTAAATTTTCTATAATCTCTGCCTCCTTGCATTTATCTCTGTGGGTCAGAGAAAATAAATAGAGTTTTATTCAGAAAAAAGGGGGGGGCACCCCTGAAATGCTCTTAATATTTCCCCAGGAAGAATATACAAATATGTGACAGAAATGATGTAAGAATTTCTTAGATTTCATTGTACAAAGTTACCTGAGTTTTAAGTAAGTGGTATAGGAGAAGACCAATATAAACAAATGAAATGTTTCAATCATGGATTATTTTTTAAAGTGACTGAAATATTAGCACTTTCCATTACAGAGACTGAGCTCTTAAATAAGCTTTTTTTTTGAAAATTTAGAAAATATTTTTATTGTTTTGAAAACTTAGGTATGCTTTTGGCATAAATTTAAGGAGAGAAATTTTAATAAGTAGGTAAGGACTATTTTATTAAGAATATGAATTTTTGATATATTAGTACATTTTCCCCTAATTTTTTTTAAGATTTTATTTAGTTATTTGTCACAGAGAGAGAGAGAGAGAGAGAGCACAAACAAGGGGAGCAGCAGAGGGAGAGGGGCAAGCAGACTCCCTGTTGAGCAGGGAGCCCCATGTGGGACTCAATCCCAGGACCCTGGGATCATGACCTGAGCCAAAGACAGACACTTAAGCAACTGAGCCACCCAGGCGCCCTCCCCTTTACTTCTTGAAAATGGTTTGACTTAACATTCAGTTGTAATTTGTTTATATTATTAATTTATTTAGCATATTTATTTTGCATAAGGAAAAGAAATATTTGTTGTGGAAGAGATGGCTATTTGCCAAAAAAGAGTACTCTCTCTTCCACATGCAGAGTGGTCATTGGGAAATATCTGCCCATTTTCTCAGTGGGAGTGCTTCCCTGTTCCACCCCCTCTTGCAGTAATGTGACTGAGACATAGTCAATGGAATGAGAGAAATAAACTATTTCTCTAGGCCTGCCCCATAAATCTCTCCCAAGATTCACTCCTTCTGCCCTGTTCCATTTCTGGCTGGTTGGGTGGGGAAGACCCCTGGAGTAACCTAAGTAGATGTTAAGTAGACTCCTGGCTGACTGGGTGGGAAAGGCTCTCCTGCTAGCCTGGACTTGGAACGCTTGCATTGGGTACTAAGAGTGTGAAATTAAATTTTAGTTGTGTGAAACCATTCAACTGTGGGAGTTATCGTAGCAACTTACATTAGTACTCTTTCTTAGCTACTTCTTAAATTGTTACAAGTTAATGCAGTCAACACCTGAACAATGTGGGGGGTTAGGGATGCCAATCTCCACCCATTTGAAAATTGGGTATAATTTTTGACTTCTCAAAAACTTAACTACTAATAGCCTGCCATTGACTGGAAAGCCTAACTGTTATGATAACATAACAGTCGATTAACATATATATTTTTAAAAATATTTTATTTATTTATTTGGGAGAGAGAGAATTAGCGGCAGGGAGGGGCAGAGGGAGAGGGAGAAGCAGATTCCCTGATAAGCAGGGAGCCCAATGCAGGGCTCTGTCCCAGGACTCCAGGATCATGACCTGAGCTGAAGGCAGAAGCTTAACTGACTGAGCCACCCACGTGCCCCAACACATATTTTTATTTATTTATTTATTTATTTATTTTTAAAGATTTTATTTATTTGAGAGAGAGAGAATGAGAGAGGGGGGGAGGGTCAGAGGGAGAAACAGACTCCCTGCCGAGCAGGGAGCCCAATGCGGGACTCGATCCAGGGACTCCAGGATCATGACCTGAGCTGAAGGCAGTCGCTTAACCAACTGAGCCACCCAGGCGCCCCCCCAACACATATTTTTAATGTTATACATATTATATACTATATTCTTAAAGTAAGCTAGAGAAAAGAAAATGTTATTAAGATTATAAGAGAAAGTACATTACCTATATTGTACTGTTTTAATTGAAAAAGAAAATGGATGCATAAGTGGACCCAGGAAGTTCAAGCCCATGTTGAAGGGTCAACTGTATAATCCAAAGTTATGATACTGTATATTGTTTATAGCTCTTATACAATGTTTTAGGATGAACTTACCAAAGCAGCTTTTCACTTAACATACAGGTATTTTCACTGCAATGATTAGGAACCTGCATTTGTAGATTTAAGAAAATCTTTCTTAATAAAATATTAACCCTCTTCTCATATCCTGTTTAATTTTGTATAAGCCTTAATATTGTAAAGATCTTACATACCTTCTAACTACATAAAATTAAAGAACTGACACTTCTCTTAGCCCAGAGAATAAAACTCTTCAAATCTTGAACTCTCAGAAAAGAGGTCCCAGAGTGATGATTCAACACTATTCTCTGACTCTACCCTGAATTTTTTGGTAGTTTGCATAACCCCAGAAGCAAATCCTGAAACAAGTATTCAAGCTCAAATTACTTATCTGAGAGAAAATTTCAGGAAATGTCAGTAGAGAGAAGGAAAGTGAAAGAGGGAAGAAAAAAGCAGCCAATAATAAGTTCATTAGGAAGCAGCTTGTTACTGGCCATAACCACATTTTGCTCTAATGAGAAAATCTGGGTGTAATTTAGAGTTACCACCAGGTGGGGAGAGCAGGCTGGAATATTTACACACCAAACTCCCTTCTGTCATTGGTTGAGGGATGCTCCTAGGGGGTGTGAATTCTTAGGCCACAGTGGCTTTGGTAGCCAGATAAAATAGGCAACAAAACACAGGCGTACGCAGCTGGAAGTACAGATCGCAGGTACTGTAATGATAAGCGTGAGAGGATTTGAGTGGGATACCAACAGTAACTATTCCCACTTCAAAATCTTACAGAACAGGAAACATAAAATGGAAACTACAAAATTTTGGTATTTTTGGTTACTATTTTATTTTACACTATGGAAATTGTACACAATATGTACTTAATTCTCTTTTCAGCCTATTTTTTAATTCCTAGGACATAAGGGCAGACTTTTCATTTCTTTCTGTTACTATTTCTTATAGTATCTTATCTCTAAGATATGCCACCTGTTTTTGTCTCCTGGACATCTGTTTTTTGTAAACAAACAAACAAAATAAATAAACAACAAAACTCTTAGTTTTGCTCAGTGATTTTGGATCAGTTTCTTTACTGTCATCTTGACTTGGACAGTTACATTAATTTGGTTTTACTAAAAGAGTCATGGAGTATAAATTTAGAGCCTGAAGAGGAGAAAGGGAATGTATTAAAAATCATGCTTGTGCCTCCTATTCCTCTGATCAGGGCAGATATCACTAATGGATTTCATCATTCCCTTTGAGAGACACTTCACCCTGAGTTTTAATCACGTTTGTCAATATCACTAACCCTGTGTCATGTTGCTCTTCCAATCAGTTCCTTTACAATTAAAATCACAAACTTTGATCAATTCAAGAGCCTACCTTCTCCTCATCTATCCCTGGGCTACAGAATGCTTCTGCAGAAACTTGCACACCAAGCCAATGAACACTGTTACCATTTATCTTCTGCAACTTCTTTTGGGTCCTGTGACTTGACAGTGTCTGGTAATGTTTAGATGTCTTCCTAGTCAGCTCTATTGCTACTTCTCCACTGAAACAATTTTTATTTCTTACAACCTTCTTATTGCAAGTGTCAGAAAAACAGCTTGAACTAGCTGAAGCCATCGGAGGAATTTCTTAAAATCTTTCTGGGATGTCTCAGAGGATAAAAGGATGGGAATAGGACAGGTCCTCAGTAACACCTGGAATCAGGGGATTACATTCCACCTCTCTCCATCGTGTGTTTATTATTTTCTTTATGAATCCATTTACCTTTTTTTTTTTTTTTTTTGGTGCAGATCACATCTGCTCTGTATGGTAGGAAACATATGGGAAACACAATGAAGGGCCAGTAGGACATGGCATTCTGGTTTCTGTCGTAAAACCCAGATTACTAGAAAGACACTGACTTTTATGGCCCAGTTCTAGAAATTCTAGGTGGATGCTCTGATTGGTTATACTTGAGTCTGGTGCCCAGATCTAGGCCAAGGAGGCATATTTGTGATAGAATAGTTGAGCAGTTCCAATGGGAACAATATGGATGAAGCAGAGCAGACAGGACAGTTACTGGAACTATAAGGGTGATGGACAAATGCTACCATGGACACTGATTCATCAACCCTTTCTATTTTCCTTAAGTTGTAACCTCAAAATCTTGCCATTTGTGACAACATGGATGGACCTAGAGAGTATGATGCTGAGTGAAATAAGTCAGACAGAGAAAGACAAAAACCATATGATTTCACTTATGTGTGGAATCCAAAACCAAAACAAATGAATAAACAAACAAACAAATTAGTAGAAACAGATGCATAAATACAGAGAATAAACAGATGGTTGCCAGAGGGGATGGGGTAGGACTTGGTCAAAATGGGTGAAGGGAAATGGGAGATTCAGGTTTCCAGTTGTGGAATGAATAAATCACGGGGATAAAGGGTACGGCATGGGGAGTACAGTCAATGGTATTGTAATAGTGTTGTATGATGACAGATGGTAGCTACCCTCGTGGTGAGCATAGAAGAACGTACAGACTTGTCCAATCACTGCATTGTACACCTGAAACTAATATAACATCGCCTGTCAGCTATACTTCAATAAAAACAAGTAAACTAATTCTTACAAACTCAAAATCCTTCTTCTCAAAAGTGACCTTACTTTCTATTTAATAGGAACCTGTCCCCCAAACTTCATTTTTCTTCCTTCTAACCTCCCCCACATTTATAATAAAATAGTTGCTCTTCATACTTAGGGTGAATTTCCAGGTCCTCATTATTTTTGTTCTGTCCATGTTGTCTTTGAAGTGGTCCCCACAACTCTTACCTTTACACTATATGCTTCAACCCACACAGTATTGTTAGATAAAACTTCCAAGTCAGTAGTTTTCTCCAGAATGCTCTCTTAGGAGGTGCTTTCTTGGGATACTTATTCCAGTAAAATAAGGTAAAAAAGCCCCCTTTTTAGTTTGGCATTCAGGGCTCTCTAGTCCATAATATGCTGCAACCTACTTCCCAGATTTACCTCTTATTGTTCCCCTATATGTATATATTTTAGTTCAGATGCTCTCATGCTTTTTTTTTTAAAGATTTTATTTATTTATTTGATAGAGAGAGAGAAAGGGAACACAAGTAGGCAGAGCAGCAGACAGAGGGAGAGGAGAAACAGGCTCCCCACTGAGGAAGGAGCCTGACGTGGGGCTCGAACCCAGGACCCTGGGATCATGACCTGAGCCGAAGGCAGCCGCTTAACAGAATGAGCCACCCAGCTGCTCCAACTCTCATGCTTTTTTTAAACAGACTGAGTTTTTGCACTTCAGCGCCTTTCTCCTTTTGTTGCCAATATCTGTGGTTCTATTTTTACATTTACCTTTCAAGAGTAACCACCTCTTCTGAAATGTGTTTCTTCATTCCTCTACTGAAATAATCCCATCCTTTTACAAAGGCCATTGTCCTTGGAGCTCTGCTTATATTGTAGTCACTGCAGTACCTGTGCGAGCGTATTCATTAATCTGAAATTTTAACCCAGATATTACATAGAACTAACTTTCTTTGTGTTAAAAAATTATGCAATATGAATTAAATTAATAGCTTGTATGGGGGAAATGTATTGGGGAGAACATTCATATTCATAAATAATTTTTTGGCTCTGTTGCTGGTTTCACTTACCTATAGGAAGTGTCTTCACTACAAGATATTTCCCTGACAACTTAAATAGTCTTCCAGTCCTTGGAATGATGTTAATGAGTTCTCTTATTTTCCCAAATATAAGAAGAATTGATTCTTTATGATGTCAGAATTAGAATTTTTTTTCAGTGGTTTGGATTACAAAACCCATCCATGTCCTAATTAAGAACATTGTTCTCTTTTAACTGAATTAATTTTTGCATGAATGTGACTTTCAGAATGGTCTATTGGAGGTAATCTTAAATTTTTAATAATTTCATATTATTTGTAGCTTACCCATGGAAAACTATTTTAAAAATAAAATTACTTAAAAGGATAGAAGCTTCAAAATATCAATCTAAAACA